>NC_068405.1:24257354-24364854 GCF_023724105.1 Carassius gibelio | reverse complement strand
CAACAAATAATGTGAAATGAATTTAACTGAATTGTGTCAATGACACGTCCGGGTTCCTCAATAGACCATATTCTTCATTCTGTTCAATTATATATTTTTTCCCCGATCCTGGTAAAATGTATGTTTTTAGTGATGAACAAAACTAATGTAAATGTTTTGTTTTATATACATTAAAAGAAGAAAATAAGACTTGGAGACGAATGTGTGTACACAGGCATTAGAGAGAGAGAGAGGGAGAGAGAGAAAGGGGTACAAGAGATGCTAGACGCGCACCAGCCGTAATTCATAGGTGAACCGTCAGAAAACTGTCAAAATCATGGTACTCCCGTGTGAGATACGTTTGGTTTTAATTAAAAATGGCTTTGAAGATATTATGATTGGTTAGTAAATTCGGAAGAAAGTGAAGTGTAGCGTGCAAACGAAGACGCTGTGAATACTTGCAGGTCAGGAAGGTGATGTGAAAACATCTCTTTCCTGCTCTCTAAAAAAAGAAAAAGAAAAAAAAAGATGTTGTTTTATCTGAAACAGTCGGTTTCAGTATATTTTTTTATACGGTTTAATTTATAACCTTTTTTTTTAAAAGAACGGAATGTTTTTTCAACCTTAGTTAAATTGTTTTTAGATTATGTATATTATATAAACTATATAATGTTTTATATATATAAATGTGAAATAATTAAAATGTGTTGTAGATTATATAAATTATATAATGTTTTATATATAAATGTGAAATAATTAAAATGTGTTTTAGATTATATAAATTATATAACTGAAATGTTTTTCAATCTTTAATTGTTTTATATATATAAATTATAGGATGTTTTATATATATAAATGTAGAACACACAGACCCCATTTATACACCGCTCATAAACGTAATGGGAGGGGGAGAAGCCGTATAACCACACACACATAACCGTATAACTGTGATAAACTTCAAACAAGCTAACTGACACAAACTTCAAACAACTGGCACAGACTTCAAACAAACTAACGGTCAATAGGGTAAAACTTTCTGTCAAAAGCACATGATCGATGATTGGGGAGTCTTTCATATACCATTTTAATTTAGAACTAACAGGTCAATAGGGTAAAACTTTCTGTCAAAACCGCATGATCGATGTGTGGGGAGTCTTTCATCTTACGTTTAAACTAGCCGTCAAAACCATGATTTAGAACTAATTAGGTCAATAGGGTAAAACTTTCTGTCAAAACCGCATGATCGATGCGTGGGAAGGTCATAGGTTAACCCTTGAAGTCGGAAAGTTCCGCCCATCCATCATAGGGTTACCGGAAGTTCAACCTGTCAAAAGGTCAAAGGTCAAAGTCATAAATCATCTTGGCATAAAGTGTATTATACTTACTACTCAGCAGTGGTAATGTGTGTGAATAGAGTATTAGCAATGTAAGCGCAGTTAGCAGCAACCACGCTTGCTGATGCTAACGGGCTAAAAGCTAATAGCGGACCCGGGAGATTAAAATAAAACTAGTGATAGCGAGGCGCTCTGATTGTTTTTATTGTAGATTATAATAGAGGATATATTCACACGTTCTATAAACGGAAACAATGGTGAATAAAATAGATTTTTAAGTTAAAAATAGTCGATGAAAAGAATATAGTGACGGAGCTCAAACGCAGTACAGACGCCAACAACAAACAGGAAGTGATGTATCACAAACAGGAAGTGACTTGAAATCTGGGATTCGGAGCGAGTTCGCAAAACATTTGATTCTATCATGTAAAATGATGTTACTTGTTCAGTAAATGCATCTTGATTCAAGAATATTCAGATATTTATACTAGAACACAAGACACAAACACTGAGTAAGAGGATTGTTTGTAGTCTCACTATGTTTCCATCCACCAATTTTTATGCACATTTTGGGAAATAAGATAAAAATAAATAAACACCTGATGGAAACTAATACAATTTTAAAAATGTCCATAAAAAAACGTATGCATTCAACAAAGTAGGATACATTTCTTATCTGGTAAGAAAACATGCACATAAACGACGATAGAAACACTTAAATGTGCATCATAAAACACACGTGACTGTGTGATAGGACAGAAAAAAACTATTTTGTTGCAAAAATATCAGCAAATGTGGTAAGAAAAATATATTCTCTTAATAGTAAATTATATTCCTCGCCCCTTTGGCAGATATCTTTGCTTGTGTTAAGAGAATGAATGATATTCTGCAGTGTCTGGTTCACTCCACTCTCGGATGGTTCTGCCGTCTTTGCTGATCTCCATCCGAACACAGCGTTGACCTTCTTCACCAGCTCCTGACCGTCGTCTCTGATCCTGCGTGCGATCTCAGAGAACACCAGGTCGCTCTGCAGGCCGAGGCTCTGTGAACGAACCACATCATCACGCTGTGCTCGGAGTCTGGTCTCAGATGTGTGTGTGTGTGTGTGTGTGTGTGCAGACCTGCGGAGACCCGGCGCTGACACACATCCGTCTGCAGATCTATATACGCTCCAGACAGCAGCACGTCTCCGCTCTCCTTCACCTAGAGCCAGAACAGATCAGCGCTGAACACACACTGAAGGACTAAACACACACACCGAACGCTTCGTCACCTTGCACTGGATGTGAATCCTGTTCCCTTCCTTCCACATCTCCGTCTGCAGAGACTGTCCCGGATACACCGGCTTCAAGAAACGCACCTGAAGCACAGATCAGGGTTATTAACAGAAATTCATTAATTAGATGATGTGCAATCAATTTGGACTGAGAATACACGTCACTATTATTGTGAAAAATGAGAAAAGCATTGAATAGACATTACAGAATGAATCTTTACAAATACATTTATATATTAACCTTTGCATAAATAATAAAGATTATAAATAATATTGAAATGATACTTTAAATATGAAACTGCGCCAGTATGTGGCAGCGAGTGAGTCATTAAATGACTCAGAAATGATTCCGTAATGAACGAGTCACTGAATTACTGACTCACTTGATTCGTTCAAAGCTGTATATTCATTCAGTAATGAATCACCGCTGTGTGTTTCTCGGCTTTGAAACAGTGCTGCTGGTGTGAAATTGCTAAACTAAACCAGATCATATAAATATAAGTGGCTCATTTATTGTTTTGAGGCTCATTCTAACAGACTTCATCATGCAGTAAACATGTTTAATTCCCAGTCGTTAAGGTCTTACCTTGATGGCCTTGAACGTGGACACGTGGTTAGCGGCGTACTGCTTAGAATGTGCCGAGCGGCGGAGAAGCCAAACGAACACAGGCCGTGCAGGATGGGAGACTCGAACCCTGAGGATCCGGCAGGGGCGGAGTGGGACCAAAAAATCTACCGGGAAATTTCGTAAACCACCGACCCTCGGTGGTCAAAAAAAATGCTAAAAAATATATACTACTAACGTTATAACCCTTGCAAAATTATTTTAAATATATTAAGAAAGTCATCGCTACTGGTCAAGTGGTCTATGGTTAGACTGATTTGTTTAGATCCAGTGAAACTGCTACCTTGACAACGCCACGTGAGAGGCGTTCACACCGCCACAGACTTGAGCTTCCAAAGTTACCGGAAGTCATTCATTTTCAATGTGGCTTCTCTCAGCTGCAAGGAGCGTCAAATTCCTTGACGTTGCGTTTTGAGTGACCACAGCGTAAATCCGAGAGTTGAAAGTGGCTCAACTTTATGGTAATAAATAATGCTTGAGCGGCGCCACTGTTTTTTCTGTCAATTCACCTGTTGACGCCTGATTTCGGAATAAATCCGTAACTTTTTAGCACTTTGATGCATTCTTCTCCAGCATCCGCTTCTTCTTCATTCTGGCCTTTTCGGCCCCTCCTTTGTCCTTTCTCTTCTTGCCTTCCATGGGGGTATCGTTAAATGTTATGCAATCACGCTAATCCTTCCTGACTGTCCATTAATTTTTTTCTAGAATTTGCGCGCTTTCTCTCTCTCTCTGGGGGCGCTCATTATCTCCCTACATTTCTGTAAACAGACTTGACCTGCAATTGGTTCATTGGATAAACGAATTCCCCATTCCCAGGAGGTGTTACTCCATTCTATGTTAATTTAAGAACAAACAAATGAATTAAATACTCGTTTTTTGTTTGTTATTTTGTGACCATGAAAGTTCTATATGAAGAATATGACGGGGGAGATGAGATGAGTGTGCAGGGGGGTAACTATGACTGAGAAATACATTTCCGGTGTAGCAGTCGATTCTGTTCCCCTCGGAATGACTGTTCCCCTTTACGCAAACATACTACAATTCTTGTCCCCGCTCAGTCTGTACAGAGCTGCCTGAATATAATATGATTCTGTTACCGGCCTCAGACCTAGGGGATATCTGGGCTGGCAGCAAAGGACACACAGGCAGTGAAGCACTGTGTATCTGTGAAAACACTGTGAATAAATAAAGAGACAGACAAAATGAGTGTCGTTCCTTTGGTGCGTCAGTTTACTTCTCAGATCTTAAAACTTTAGTAATTGTAAACACTTCTTTAGTTACATACAAAAATAACTTCATCTGCACATTAACTTCTGGTGTACACATAAGATATATGAATACATACACACTTGCATTCCATAGCCTGTTTCACATAAGGGCAATATATAATTTACATATTATGTGGAAAGAAGAGTGTGTACAAAATAAATCAATAAAGATTCACATAAATGTCACTCATTACTAGAAAGATGACAAATGTGTCACTTAAACACACAAAATGTATAAACTAAAATCCAACACCATTTTACATACACCACTTCACCCAGATTGACTCGTGTCATTCATTAAGTGTGTTAGCAAAGCACTCAAAATGGCGATTGAATTGTTAATGCAACAGATATACTCAACTACTCAATTAAAACACAAAAATAACAAGCACCCTTGCACTGCCGATACACTCAAACATCACCACAATGCTGTATAACAATACTTTTGAATGCATTTACTAAACAATAAATCGTTTGCATTTAAGACCCTTGAGTTAATTCAATTTGCATAAAACACATTAGAGCATGACAAAGTTACTCAAAACACTTCACAATCACGTTCCTAAACCTTCCTATAGTCGTGTGAACAATCAGAAGAATGTTTAAAGTGCATATTATTTTACCTGTGAATAAATAAAGAGACAGACAAAATGAGTGTCGTTCCTTTGGTGCGTCAGTTTACTTCTGAGATCGCACCCGGGAAAAAACTAGTCTCTATGGTGTGCTTCACAGGAGCGCTCAAGCGCCATCCGTTGGCGTGGCGGTGAACTGATTCTAAACTATTGGTGTTCACATTAAAAAAAAAATATATAGGGAGGTATCAGTTTTCAATTAATTATTGAATAAACATTTTAACACCCTTTACAATTCACATGAACAATCATGAGTCACAGATGATCAGAAAGTTCAGAAGAACAACATTTATTTGAAATAGAAATCTATTGTAATATTAGAAGTGTCACAAAACCAGTCATAAGGGGACAAGATTTTTGAAAATGTGTTACATCCCGCATATGTCTAGGGGTAAATGTGGAAGCAACCAGAGTAAAATATTTTAAAGAGCGTTGCTCTGAGTCCGGCCACAGCACCACAAGCAACAAGTTGTCCAGAAAAAGATTTTTCAGCTCGTGGAACACGTACAAAAAAAAAAGGGGGGGGGGGTGCTGAGGAAGCATTAACTTCAGGAGAGGATAAGGTCAAAACAAACAAAACAAGCTAACTGAAATTACCTGTAACTATACTAACAAAGAAAAAAAAAAAAAAAAAAAAAAACACACACAATAACGGTTTTATACCCTAGCTCCCTTCCTAGCCCAAAACAAAAAATAACAAAAACACAAGTAGGCAAACATTAAAGTCGCCGCTAAAAGATGTTAATAAAAGCAGCTACAAACTAACTAAAATAACAAAAGGTAAGTATTAAAGAATATCACAATGAATAAAGAAACAAAAGTACTACAATACCCAAAGCAGAACACTAAGCAGCTCAACAACCACCAACTGAAACAACAGGCCGCGCAGAACACAGAGAACACTCTGGAGAAAGATCTTGGAGAAACGTTCTCTCCTCTCTGGTCGCTGGAGCTCTGCTTTTATTCGGACTCTATCTTGATTGGTAAGCAGGTACAGCTGGAAGCAATCAACTACCTGCCAGGCAGTTTGAGGAGAAATCATGAAAAAACACGGAAAGAAGAAACACACATTAAAAGAAAATATAAATCAATGAAGACTTCGTCTCCGGACGTAACACCCCCACCCGTAGTTACAAACTATAATTTCTTTTAGTTTGTAAAAGAGAGAAACAAAACAAACCACACATTTTATGAGCGGTTCAGTCATCAATATGATCTTTTGATAAAGCATCTGCTACTACATTCTCCACTCCTTTTTTATACTTTATATCAAGAACATACTTTTGCAGCATAAGAGACCATCTCATTAATCTCTGGTTTGAGTTTGCCATCCGAGACAGGAAGAGGAGAGGGTTGTGGTCAGTGTATACAATAATAGGGCCCATATTACCGTTACCCACGTAGACCTCAACATTTTGCAGTGCCAACAACAAGGCGAGAGCTTCCTTTTCGATGGTACTGATTCAGATCGGGACTCCGAATCGCGTTTCGCGAATCATTTGATCGGGGCATCGGAGATCGCAAAACATTTGATTCAGATCGCGACTCCGAATCGCGTTTCGCGAATCATTTGATCGGGGCATCGGAGATCACAAAACATTTGATTCAGATCGCGACTCCGAATCGCGTTTCGCGAATCATTTGATCGATCGGAGTTCGCAAAACATTTGATTCAGATCGGGACTCCGAATCGCGTTTCGCAAATCATTTGATCGGGGCATCGGAGTTCACAAAACATTTGATTCAGATCGGGACTCCGAAGCGCGTTTCGCGAATCATTTGAGATCGGGGCTTCGGAGTTCACAAAACATTTGATTCAGATCGGGACTCCGCAGCGCGTTTCGCGAATCATTTGAGATCGGGGCTTCGGAGTTCACAAAACATTTGATTCAGATCGGGACTCCGAAGCGCGTTTCGCGAATCATTTGAGATCGGGGCTTCGGAGTTCACAAAACATTTGATTCAGATCGGGACTCCGAAGCGCGTTTCGCGAATCATTTGAGGTCAGGTCTTTCGAGCGGATTTGCAAAGCATATGATTTTATCATGTAGGCTACTAGATCAAGTTTTAATAAAGAGAAAAGAGGTTTAATTTTAAATGTTTTCCAGTAAATGGCAGAAATCTACCACTTAAGTACGGCAAATTTTTCATATGACCATGAATGAAAGCAAAAAATTTAGCTATACTTTAAAGTTAACTACATATTTATTTCGTATAAGCATTTCACATAAACATGTAAAACTTTTTTTTTTTTAAATTTAACTTTTAAACAAATTCCATTTCAACTGTATAGTAAAAACATTAAAGGAAGTGATGTTACAATTCATGATTGTCTAGATATTGGTGTTTTTAATTTCACCTCTTAAAGCACTTTCTTTCTTTCTTTTATCATTGCATATATCAGTATTCAACATTTTGGGAATAAAACATCAAAACATTATGTATTTGTAATTGCAGGTTAAATGCATTTATATCTTGCATTAAACAGTGTGTGTAAACATCTGTCGGGGTCTCTAGAGAGCGATGTGTAGAGAATTCAAACTTGAGCCAGAGGTTCTTCACTGCTATGAGGAGACCTTTGACGTTAACGTTCTTCCATCTGGTCTCATCATCCACCCTGATGCTCCACACCTTGGTGCAGATGGCAAAGTGGTGGACCCAAATGAAGAACCTCCCTGTGGCCTGGTAGAGGTTAAGTGCCCTGATGTGAAAGAAATCGGAGAGGCATCCCACGTTGAGTTTATTGGGGACCATGCAAAACTGAGAAAGAAACACACAATTGGCATTCCACGGTCAGCTGATGGTTACTGGCTTAGTTAACCTGGTGTGATCTTGTGACAAGTACATGAGGTGACTTCTATAGTGAATGTAGTTCTATAGTGTTCTATTACAAGAAAAAAAACAGTTACCCCAATAAGTCATACGTCAATTAATTATATTTTATTGTTATTTATGTTATATTGTTGCAACATACCTACCCCAAACTGGAAAGATATGTCAGGAGGGGATGTTGATTTCTGATGTGTTCAGAATCTGAAACGATATTGCAGATCATAAGTAAAACTAAACAGTTAGATTTTTATAAAAAATGACTTAAATTCTGACTTAATTTTTTCCCCTAAAATCTAAGCATTAAATTCAGCAAAAAAAAAAAAAAGCACACTGAGAAGTATGTGTAAGATTATATGTATAATGTTGGTTAAAACTCTGGCTGAGAAGGTAACAAAAGCTTAAACTTACTAGAAGATAGCAAAATTTGCTTAACACAAAGCAGACAAGTTACTAGCAGGTGAAGAGAAGCATGATGTCACTAGCAGGTGTGTAGATGATGATGAGGTCACTAGCAGGTGAGTAGATGATGATGATGTCACTAGCAGGTGAGTAGATGATGCTGATGTCACTAGCAGGTGAGTAGATGATGATGATGTCACTAGCAGGTGAGTAGATGATGCTGATGTCACTAGCAGGTGAGTAGATGATGCTGACGTCACTAGCAGGTGTGTAGATGATGCTGACGTCACTAGCAGGTGTGTAGATGATGCTGACGTCACTAGCAGGTGTGTAGATGATGCTGATGTCACTAGCAGGTGTGTAGATGATGCTGATGTCACTAGCAGGTGTGTAGATGATGCTGATGTCACTAGCAGGTGTGTAGATGATGCTGATGTCACTAGCAGGTGTGTAGATGATGCTGATGACACTAGCAGGTGTGTAGATGATGCTGATGTCACTAGCAGGTGTGTAGATGATGCTGATGTCACTAGCAGGTGAGTAGATGATGCTGATGTCACTAGCAGGTGTGTAGATGATGCTGATGTCACTAGCAGGCGTGTAGATGATGCTGACGACACTAGCAGGCGAGTAGATGATGCTGACGACACTAGCAGGTGAGTAGGTGATGCTGATGTCACTAGCAGGTGTGTAGATGATGATGATGTCACTAGCAGGTGTGTAGATGATGATGATGATGTCACTAGCAGGTGTGTAGATGATGATGATGATATCACTAGCAGGTGAGTAGATGATGCTGATGTCACTAGCAGGTGTGTAGATGATGATGATGTCACTAGCAGGTGTGTAGATGATGATGATGATGTCACTAGCAGGTGTGTAGATGATGATGATGATATCACTAGCAGGTGTGTAGATGATGCTGATGTCACTAGCAGGTGTTTTTTCCAGCTCCTTTATTTTTCCCATGCCTCAGCAAGAGCACTTAATTAACATAAAGCAAACAACAATACATGTATTATTTTGTGTTAAACATAACACTTTAATAAAAACAACTTATTAATTTGGAAAGTTACTATCAAATTTATGCAATAATATACCAGTTACATAGAACATCAATTTAAAGTGAAATGAATTGGGTCTCACCGTATCCAGCAAACAGGGGACGTCCCCAGGGGGCTGCACAAGATCCCGGGCCCTATGCAGAGGCAGTCCTAATTAAATTGCAAAATAAATGTAGCTGTAATATGTTAATGTAATGTACACTGTAATTAAATTAGTTAATTATGATATTGTTAATGATTACAAAGGGAGTTACATTGGAATATTTTCACACATATACATATTTAAAATATGAGACACCAATGTTTCTGGAGTTGAAGACACAGAATATGACACATGCTTATTTCATAACTGTTTTATTTCCTATTTTGGTTTGTGTAAATGATTATTTATTTATTTTATTAAATTTTTAGATTAACTGCCTTTTTTCCAAGGCATTGTTAGATGACAATGTTTCCTGTCGTAGCTATGCGAAGATTTGATTTCAAAAGCAGTATCATAGCTATTAAACTATATCTTATGATTTTAAATCTGTATTTAACCTAAAAAAGATTGCAAAGTAAAAAGAGCTGCTAAAGTCCTATTTTGAGGTGGTTGTACGTTACAATTAAATTATAGTCTTAATTCAAGTGAAGAAGGATTCTGAAATCTGAGAGTAATCAGTGTTGAGTACCACTGTAACATTAACCCTGCCTGCTTTAAATGATTCAAAATAATCAAAATCTGAAAACAATAGAAATTTAGAAAAGTAATCAAATGTAATCAGTTACATTACTTAGTCATTTGAAACAGTGACACTACATATCACATTTTAAATAAGGTAATTTGTAATCTGTAAACTATAACATTTCCAAAGTAAACTTCCCAACACTGGACCTGACACCTTGCAACTCAGACAAAGATAGTTGACAAAATCAAACTAATATAAACTCATATTGGATTTCAAAGGGTATTTTTGCCTAAAGCAAAATCCTGTAATAATAACGGATTCCAAAATTTGCTGATTGATTTTTTTTTTTTTTTCACTATATAGATTTAAATACATTGTAAAATAAAGTTAATGTTAAATTAATAATTTTCATTTCTGGAAAAATAAAAATAGTAGTAACTTCTGTAATGAAAAATTTCATTAAATCAGGAGTCTGTTTCAGCATTTAAACATCAAAATCATGATGCCTTTGGATGGAAGGTCCTGAGAATCCACCCCATCACCGGACACTGTCCACACCGGTCATGAGACTGAGAGGAAGACTTTGCTGGATAAAATTGTGGTTGTGTGCTGTGCTTTGACCAATATGTTTCCAAGTATTGTTGTGAAGGCGTCATGTTAGAATTATACACCATGCTCACATCTAATATGCAAATGTTTTTTTTTTTTTGTTTTCCAAAAGATTTTGTAATGTCTCTTCTCACATGTATTTTTTTAGCCATGTCTGTAAATAAAATACACAAAGATTGAATGAAATTCTGCCTCCTTTATCTGTATTAAGGAAGAATTGTGCGAAATCAGTCTTCTTTGGTTGCAAACCCAATTACATAACTTAAATAGTAGTAACAACCAACTTAATTTCAGTTTCTTTACATATTTAACATGTAAATACATTTAGATGAATACATTTACATTCATAAAGAGTCCATAGAAATGATGCTGTCTGCAAAAGCACCACAACACAGCCTTTTCACATGCCCTTCTTTTGGGCTGGAGGGTGTTACCTTGACCAGTCGATCTGCTCGTAAGGATCGAGTTCTTTTATTCTCTTTATTTTCTCGTCATATCTTATCTTTGCATTAGGATTTAGTTTTAGGCGGTATGGTCCGACAATGTTTTTTTAGCCCGCTGCATTTTGTAGGATTATATTCTGTTATTCACGCAATTTTTTCATTATGTTCATGCCAGAACACTAGCCTGCTATACACACCATGTTAACTGGCCAAACATACCCATAATTCTTTGCGTTCTGTTCAGTTGGTCACGTGTTAAGGATCTAGCGATGGTAGCTAATATTAGCAGATAATAAAAAAAAACATTAGCAGATAAGCCCGCACTTTTTGACATTCAAACAGGCGGCATAATGTCTGAACCAACTCAAACGGTGAATAAAATGCTGAAGATTAAGTTTTATTATAAAGAGGAAGATACACACAAGAGACCAAAATTACAAAAATGCAAACTTAATAATGCACAGCTAGCTAGAGCCAAACCATTATCCACGAGTGAACAAGTCGTCCTAATTTCAAACAACGCCTTACAATCATTACAAGATGATTTAAAAACCAATGCTATGAATGTCGCAATATATCAAAACTTACTCAAAAGAGGGTTCAGCGCAACCGTGTCCCAGCAAAGAAATTCTGGACTGATGCACGCCATAGGTCCGCGGCGCTGATCCTCTGGGCGGCACCTAAACGAATTTGACAGTCACAGGGGTTTGGCGACTTGAAGGCGGATCCAAAACATTTTATTCAGATCGGGACTCCGAAGTGTGTTTCCCCAATCATTTGATCGGGGCTTCAGAGTGAGTTCGCAAAACATTTGATTCAGATCGGGACTCTGAATCGCATTTCGTGAATCATTTGATCGGGGCTTCGGAGTGAGTTCCGCGAATCATTTGATCGGGGCTTATGAGCGAGTTCAAAACATTTGTTTCAGATCGGGACTCCGAAGCGCGTTTCGCGAATAATTTGATCGGGGCTTATGAGCGAGTTCAAAACATTTGTTTCAGATCGGGACTCCGAAGCGCGTTTCGCGAATAATTTGATCGGGGCTTCGGAGCGAGTTCAAAACATTTGATTCAGATCGGAACTCTGAATTAGCGCGTTTCATGAATCATTTGATCGGGGCTTCGGAGCGAGTTCAAAACATTTGATTCAGATCGGGACCCCGAAGCGCGTTTCGCGAATAATTTGATCGGGTCTTCGGAGAGTTCAAAACATTTGATTCAGATCGGAACTCCGAATTAGCGCGTTTCACGAATCATTTGATAGGGGCTTCGGAGCAAGTTCAAAACATTTGATTCAGATCGGGACTCCGAAGCGCGTTTCGCGAATAATTTGATCGGGGCTTCGGAGCGAGTTCAAAACGTTTGATTCAGATCGGAACTCTGAATTAGCGCGTTTCATGAATCATTTGATCGGGGCTTCGGAGCGAGTTCAAAACATTTGATTCAGATCGGGACTCCGAAGCGCGTTTCGCGAATAATTTGATCGGGTCTTCGGAGAGTTCAAAACATTTGATTCAGATCGGAACTCCGAATTAGCGCGTTTCACGAATCATTTGATCGGGGCTTCGGAGCAAGTTCAAAACATTTGATTCAGATCGGGACTCCGAAGCGCTTTTCGCGAATAATTTGATCGGGGCTTCTGAGCGAGTTCAAAACATTTGATTCAGATCGGGACTCCGAAGCGCGTTTCGCGAATAATTTGATCGGGACTTCGGAGCGAGTTCAAAACATTTGATTCAGATTGGGACTCCGAATTAGCGTGTTCAGCGAATCATTTGATCTGGGCTTTGGAGCGAGTTCAAAACATTTGATACAGATCGGGACTCCGAATTAGCGCGTTTCACGAATCATTTGATCGGGGCTTCGGAGCGAGTTCAAAACATTTGTTTCAGATCGGGACTCCAAATTAGCGCGTTTCGCGAATCATTTGATCGGGACTTCGGAGCGAGTTCAAAACATTTGTTTCAGATCGGGACTCCGAATTAGCGCGTTTCGCGAATCATTTGATCGGGACTTCGGAGCGAGTTCAAAACATTTGTTTCAGATTGGGACTCCGAATTAGCGTGTTCAGCGAATCATTTGATCGGGACTTCGGAGCGAGTTCAAAACATTTGATTCAGATTGGGACTCCGAATTAGCGTGTTCAGCGAATCATTTGATCTGGGCTTTGGAGCAAGTTCAAAACATTTGATACAGATCGGGACTCCGAATTAGCGCGTTTCACGAATCATTTGATCGGGGCTTCGGAGGTAGTTCAAATCTAATTGGTTTGCTTACCTAACGTTGAAACGACGTTGATTTCATTTGGGTAAAACTACTTTACTATTAACATTTTTTGCTTGTTTTAAAAATGTCACATACTACTAAATAAATTAGCCCGTATAAGTAAAACTTTATTAAACACATCACATTCAGACACAATTGCTTTATTATTTATACAATACAGGTTATACACAGTTACAAATACATGTGTAGAGCACAAACCTTCTAAGTCAAGAAAATGCTTTTACACACAAATAGGTATAAAGTATATTATAGGCTAATAAAAATTGTGTCAAGTAACAAATTAAAAGCTTAATTCACTGAATTAAAAATATATATATATGACCAAATGTGTTTGACTTACAGTGGGTCACAAAAGAAGATGCAAGGCAGAACCTTAAAAAAAACTGACAGCCTCAGTCACAGTTCACTATCATTGCTTTTCTAAAAATATTATATATATATATATACACACATAAAAAAAATGGTGACTGAGGCTGTCACACTTTGCTTTTGTGTTCCACAAAATAAAAGACATATGAGTGAGATGATGATTTATAAAGAAGACAGAAGTACATAGTAGAATTTTCATTTGCAATCAAAACTTGAGTTGTTTGTAATATCAGGGATGTGACCTAATCAGGTCAGGTTTGATCATGTAGGCCACAATTAGACAAAGTAAATTTTTTGTGTATTTTTTTATATATATGGCCTATGACTCCATGATTAAATTCTCTAAAGTTTGGAGGTAATTTCTTTATCATTTGCTTTAAAAATATTATCTTTTGTATATTTTCATATAAAATGGCAACATTTGATGTAAAACATGTATTTCTTTTCTTTTTATTACAATATATAAAATGTAAACAAAAAATGCCTTTTGTTATTTAGCATGTGCTATTTAAATAAATCACTTTTAAAAACTCTTTGCATCTGCACAAAACATGCAAATGATTTTTGGATTCAAAATGTAAATTTTTACTTAAAAGTGATAAGTTTGCATCCCCTGAACATTCAGTTGTTAATGTCCCTTTGTTATATTTGTATACAGTACATCTACTGTACAATCGAGACACTTTGTACATTATTATAACAAAATTGAGCACTTGTGACAGAGGAATTTGTATTTGTAGAGAATATTTCAATAAATCATCAAGAAAATGTTTGTAACTTGTATTTGTTTCTTTCTCTCTCACAAACACAACAAAACCTTGTTGTGCAAAACCAGGTGCATGAATCCTATTCTACAAATTAACAAATTCACAGGCTCAGTTATACCAGATTTATGCAGGGCTGCATTTCATTATGCTCATATTATTGATTTTTTTTTTTCCTGAAATGTGTTTATTAGAACGGGACATATTTACAGACTTTATGATAATATTAATATTTGTAGATAAGATCATTGTAGAATGACCTGCATTTATTAATTTGAGCAGCTGAGTCTTCAGCCATTTTCCAAAGCACTTACCTTTTCTATTCAATTAATTTCCGTTCAATTTGACGACGCCATGACGAACGGCAGAATCACCGGAAGCACAAGCTAAATAGTAGTGGACGAGCGGGAAGTTTCAATCAGTTTAATTCAATTCAATTCAAGTTTATTTGTATAGCGCTTTTTACAATACAAATCGTAACAAAGCAACTTTACAGAAAATTATGTTTCTACAATATTTAGTAGTCGCTTATGGTGGTGATTTTTAGAAAAAATGTATACAAGACGTAGTCAGCTAGACGATGAACATTATTAATATTATTAATTAATAATTGTTATATGATGCAGTCACACATGTAGCAATAATTGTTAGTTCTGTTTGTTGATTCAGGGTCAGCATCATCTGAGGTCCTCTGAGGGTCAGCATCATCTCTTCTCAGGTGTTCTGCATCCAGACTGGAGCTCGTGTAAATCCTAGTTACCACAGGATGAAGATCCCAGCAGAAACAAAGAAACACATAGAGACATCATTAGCATAGCTGCTGATCCAACAAACTAAAATTAGTTTAACCCAAGCTAATGAATAAAAATGCACATTTGATCAGATGCAACTACACTCACAATTTAAGAGATAATTTATTTGAATGCTTGGTGAAAGAGATGTGTTTTTAATCTAGATTTAAACAGAGAGAGTGTGTCTGAACCCCGAACATGATCAGGAAGGCTATTCCAGAGTTTGGGAGCCAAATGTGAGAAAGCTCTACCTCCTTTAGTGGACTTTGCTATCCTAGGAACTACCAAAAGTCCAGCGTTTTGTGACCTTAGGGAGCGTGATGGGTTGTAGCGTGGTAGAAGGCTAGTTAGGTACGCAGGAGCTAAACCATTTAGGGCCTTATAGGTAAGTAATGATAATTTGTAACTGATACAGATCTTAATAGGTAGCCAGTGCAGAGACTGTAAAATTGGGGTAATATGATCATATTTTCTTGACCTGGTAAGGACTCTAGCTGCTGCATTTTGGACGACCTGTAGCTTGTTTATTGAAGAAGCAGGACAACCACCTAGAAGTGCATTACAATAGTCCAGTCTAGAGAAGTCATGAATGCATGAACTAGCTTTTCTGCATCAGAAACAGATAACATGTTTCGTAGCTTGGCAATGTTTCTAAGATGGAAGAATGCAGTTTTTGTAACATTGGAAATATGATTTTCAAAAGACAAATTGCTGTCTAATATAACACCCAGATATCTGACTGTAGAGGAAGTAACAGTACATTCGTCTAGTTGCAGATTGTAATCTACAAGATTCTGTGTAGTGTTTTTTGGTCCAATAATTAATATCTTCATCTTATCCGAATTTAATTGGAGAAAATTATTTGTCATCCAATCTTTTACATTTTTAACACACTCTGTTAGCTTAGATAATTGAGAAGTTTCATCTGGTCTCGTTGAGATATATAGCTGAGTATCATCAGCATAACAGTGGAAACTAATCCCGTATTTTCTAATAATATTACCAAGGGGCAACATGTATATTGAAAATAGAAGGGGACCTAGGACGGATCCTTGTGGCACTCCATATTTTACTGATGATAAATGAGATGACTCCCCATTTAAGTAAACAAAATGGTAGCGATCGGACAGGTAGGATCTAAACCATCTTAGAGCCTGCCCTTGAATACCTGTATAGTTTTGTAATCGATCTATGAGTATGTCATGATCTATGGTGTCGAACGCAGCACTAAGATCAAGTAAGACTAGAAATGAGATGCAGCCTTGGTCTGACGCAAGGAGCAGGTCATTTGTAATTTTAACAAGTGCAGTTTCTGTGCTATGGTGGGGCCTAAAACCTGACTGAAATTCTTCATACAGATCATTTTTATGCAGGAAGGTGCTCAATTGAGCAGACACAACTTTTTCTAAAATTTTAGACATAAATGGAAGATTTGAAATAGGCCTGTAATTTGCCAGTACACTAGGATCTAGTTTTGGTTTCTTAATAAGAGGCTTGATAACCGCCAGCTTGAATGGTTTTGGGACGTGACCTAAAGATAAAGACGAGTTAATGATATTGAGAAGCGGTTCTTCGGCTACAGGTAACAGCTCTTTCAGTAATTTAGTGGGTACAGGATCTAATAAACATGTTGTTGGTTTAGATACAGTGATAAGTTTATTTAGCTCTTCCTGTCCTATGGTTGTAAAGCACTGCAGTTTATCTTTGGGTGCGATGGATGAAACTGAAGTGTTAGACGCTGTAGAATCTACATTCGCTATTGTATTTCTAATGTTATCTATTTTATCAGTGAAGAAGTCATTACTATTTAACGTTGGTGGAATATTTGAATCAGGTGGCGTCTGGTAATTTGTTAATTTAGTCTCTGTGCTAAATAAAAACCTTGGATTGTTTTGGTTATTTTCTATTAGTTTGTGTATATGCTCTGCCCTAGCAGTTTTTAGAGCCTGTCTATAGCTGGACATACTGTTTTTCCATGCAATCCTAAAAACTTCCAAGTTAGTTTTTCATTTGCGTTCAAGACTACGAGTTTCTTTCTTGAGAGAGTGAGTATTACTGTTATACCATGGCACAGTACATTTTTCTCTAACCTTTTTCAATTTGATGGGGGCAACGGTTTCTAATGTATTAGAGAAAATAGTGCCCATGTTGTCAGTAATTTCGTCTAATTCGTGTGTATTTTTGGGTACAAATAGCAGTTGAGATAGATCAGGCAGGTTATTCGCGAATCTTTCTTTGGTGGCTGGAACAATAGTTCTGCCCAGACGGTAACGCTGCGACATATAGTTAATATCAGTTATACGCAGCATGCACGATACAAGGAAATGGTCTGTAATATCATCACTTTGAGATACAATATCTATAGCAGTAAGATCGATTCCATGAGATATAATTAAATCTAGTGTATGATTAAAACGATGAGTGGGCCCGGTGACATTTTGCTTGACTCCAAAAGAGTTTATTAGGTCAGTAAACGCAAGTCCTAATGTATCATTTGCATTATCAACATGAATATTAAAGAGGGGGTGAAATGCTCGTTTTCACTCAATATCCTGTTAATCTTGAGTACCTATAGAGTAGTACTGCATCCTTCATAACTCCAAAAAGTCTTTAGTTTTATTATATTCATAAGAGAAAGATTTTTCCCGGAAAAACACGAGGCGTGACGTGTGGGCGGAGCTAAAGAATCACAACCGCCAGTAGGCTTTTGCGTCGAGAGCGTTTGGAAGCTGGACATTACCCAGAGCCATTGAAAAACATATTTAACGGCTCTGACATTGCCTTTAGGAAAAAAACCATCATCCAAAATAAACCATGGCTAACAGTCAGATTCAGCCGTTTATTTATGATCCAGAATCAGATCCAGAGGCTGAAACTGAACGAGAGCAGCAGCAGCAACGCTCCGAGCGGGGCTCGAACCCGGGTCTCCGATGGGAGGCGGACACACTAACAAGGAGGCAGAGATATTTTAAGCAGTTTTACACACCGCCTGCGGTTCCAACACACGATCGTGACCCTTTTTCGTTGGGATTGCATTATCCTTAAGAAATAAACGATACGCAAATCCGGCGTCAAACTGGGCCTTGTTTGTAAAACAAGCATCTTCGAAATGCAGGGAACAAACACTTGCACAACTCCGTTGATGCTCTGTAAAAATAAACTCCATCCACTGGTCCCTTAATGCTGTTTCTCTTTTGGTAATCTGTGCAGGGTTGTCTTGCCCTGGCAACCAAAAACACACTTCTTTTGTGACATTTCTCGACGCTCTCGCTCTGATCAGTGAAGTCTGTTGTGCTCTTATTGCTCTGCTATACGAGAGCGCGCGCTCTTACGGCTAAAGTGCCTCAGGACCCATATAAGGAAATTCCGCTCCATCTAACGTCACACAGAGCCATACTCGAAAAAAACTTTCCGAAACTGTGACAAACCGGAAGGAGTATTTTTGGAACAGAAATACTCCTTCAAACGTCCAACTTAATTTTTGAAACTTTGTCCACGTTTAACATGGGAATCCAACTCTTTAACAGTGTAAAAAACTCAGTATGCATGAAATAGCATTTCACCCCCCCTTTAAAATCTCCCATGATTAGCGCCTTATCCACTGTAACTAGGAGGTCTGAGAGGAAATCTGCAAATTCTTTCAGGAATTCTGTATACGGCCCTGGTGGTCTATACACCGTAGCCAGAGCAAGAGATACATTAGATTTCTTTTGCATGTCTGACAGAGTAACATTTAGCAGAAGTATTTCAAAAGAGTTAAACCTGTATCCTGTTTTCTGGGTAACATTGAGAATATCACTATATATTGTTGACCAGTCTGACGGGGCTCATGCTTATAACAGTAGTTTGGTGGAGTAGACTCATTTAGACCAAAATAATCATTTGGTTTTAGCCAGGTTTCAGTCAAGCAGAGTAAATCAAAACTATTATCTGTGATCATTTCATTTACAATAACTGCTTTTGGTGCGAGTGATCTAATATTTATGAGCCCAAACTTTAAAAATTGTTTTTGTTCATTTACTTTACATTTTTCTGGTTTAATAACGATAAGATTTTTTCTAGATCCTACATTATATTTATATTTTGACCTCACTATTCGGGGAACAGACACAGTCTTAATAGTTTTTACAGCGCAAGTACTTTTATCATTTAAGCGGGTGGAACAAAAGTCATCGTAATGGTTATTTGAGAATTGTCTTACTAGTCACATGGAGCGAAGTGTCCTGGAGATGTTGTCAGAAAGCAGCTCCGCTCCGACTCTGCTGGGGTGTAATCCATCAGCGCGAAACAGTCTAGGACGCTCCCAGAAAAGATTCCAGTTATTAACAAATAGCAGTTTCTGTTCTTTACACCATGACAACAACCATTCATTTAAAGCAAAAAGTCTACTGAACCTTTCGTGTCCTCGTCGATACGTGGGCAGTGGTCCTGACACGACGATCGTCGCCGCGGGCGTCGTGCTGCGAACCGTCTCGATCAGGCTCCTGAAGTCCCTCTTCAGCGTCTCCGTCTGCCGCAGCGTGGTGTCGTTAACCCCGGCGTGAAGCACGACCGCTCTGGGGCTCTCGTCGTCCTTCAGGATCGCGGGTATCTGCGCAGAAACATCGAGAACACGAGCACCAGGCAAACAACGAGTGTGCACTTTACCTTCGGCTAACGTAGCACTTACGTGTCGGACGATGGAGTCTCCGATGATCACAGTGTCGCGTCCTGTCTCGCGGAGGGGAGCGAAGCGGTTACGGGTGAAGATCTCGAAGGCAGGAGGGGGAGAAGTCGTCGCCCGGGACCCAGCTCGCGTCCTCCGCTGTGGATGCACCCAGGGTCCGTGGTGTCCCGGCGTCGCAGTGAAGGACATCTGGGAAGATCGCGTCCTGGGTGCACCGGGCCTGCGCAGAGAAAC
Source organism: Carassius gibelio (assembly GCF_023724105.1). NCBI lineage: Eukaryota > Metazoa > Chordata > Actinopteri > Cypriniformes > Cyprinidae > Carassius > Carassius gibelio. The sequence goes on along the minus strand of NC_068405.1, from coordinate 24,344,616 downwards.
ACACGGAGTAGACGTGGTGGGACTGTTAACAGTACGCTGTATACTTACCCCGGACTTGTGAGCGTCAGCCCGGGATGATTCCAGCGCGGCTCTCCGCTCTCTCAGCTGGGTCTGCCTCTGTTCCAGGTCACGAATCTGCTTCCCCACGGCCTCGAGCTCGAGCTGCACAGAGTGGAGACATTCATCCGCCATTAAAGCAAGTAACAGTGAGTACAGCAGTGGTAATGTGTGTGAATAGAGTATTAGCAATGTAAGCGCAGTTAGCAGCAGCCACGCTTGCTGATGCTAACGGGCTAAAAGCTAATAGCGGACCCGGGAGATCAAAATAAAACTAGTGATAGCGAGGCGCTCTGATTGTTTTTGTTGTAGAATACAATAGAGGATATATTCACACGTTCTATAAACGGAAACAATGGTGAATAAAATAGATTTTTAAGTTAAAAATAGTCGATGAAAAGAATATAGTGACGGAGCTCAAACGCAGTACAGACGCCAACAACAAACAGGAAGTGACGTATCACAAACAGGAAGTGACTTGAAATCTGGGATTCGGAGCGAGTTCGCAAAACATTTGATTCTATCATGTAAAATGATGTTACTTGTTCAGTAAATGCATCTTGATTCAAGAATATTCAGATATTTATACTAGAACACAAGACACAAACACTGAGTAAGAGGATTGTTTGTAGTCTCACTATGTTTCCATCCACCAATTTTTAAGCACATTTTGGGATATCAGATAAAAATAAATAAATAAAAAACACCTGATGGAAACTAATACAAATTCTAAAAATGTGCATAAAAAAAAAACGTATGCATTCAACAAAGTAGGATACATTTCTTATCTGGTAAGAAAACATGCACATAAACGACGATAGAAACACTTAAATGTGCATCATAAAACACACGTGACTGTGTGATAGGACAGAAAAAAACTATTTTGTTGCAAAAATATCAGCAAATGTGGTAAGAAAAATATATTCTCTTAATAGTAAATTATATTCCTCGCCCCTTTGGCAGATATCTTTGCTTGTGTTAAGAGAATGAATGATATTCTGCAGTGTCTGGTTCACTCCACTCTCGGATGGTTCTGCCGTCTTTGCTGATCTCCATCCGAACACAGCGTTGACCTTCTTCACCAGCTCCTGACCGTCGTCTCTGATCCTGCGTGCGATCTCAGAGAACACCAGGTCGCTCTGCAGGCCGAGGCTCTGTGAACGAACCACATCATCACGCTGTGCTCGGAGTCTGGCCTCAGATGTGTGTGTGTGTGTGTGTGTGTGTGCAGACCTGCGGAGACCCGGCGCTGACACACATCCGTCTGCAGATCTATATACGCTCCAGACAGCAGCACGTCTCCGCTCTCCTTCACCTAGAGCCAGAACAGATCAGCGCTGAACACACACTGAAGGACTAAACACACACACCGAACGCTTCGTCACCTTGCACTGGATGTGAATCCTGTTCCCTTCCTTCCACATCTCCGTCTGCAGAGACTGTCCCGGATACACCGGCTTCACGAAACGCACCTGAAGCACAGATCAGGGTTATTAACAGAAATTCATTAATTAGATGATATGCAATCAATTTGGACTGAGAATACACGTCACTATTATTGTGATAAATGAGAAAAGCATTGAATAGACATTACAGAGTTAATGTTTATAAATTAATTTTTACATTAACCTTTGCATAAATAATAAAAATGATAATATTGAAATTATACTTAGAATGTGAATCATTTGAGTCAGTTTGGGAGTTCGGAGCATAGACAGTAAAAGAAATGGACACAGCGACCCCATTGGAACTCAATTGAAACAAGCGAAGCCCGTTTTTAGCTAATTTTAGCACTTCTGTTTCTGACGCGCAGACTCAAACGAAGCTTGACGAGGTCAGCAACCTGTCTGACAGATGTAAATATTCTAGTAGCTGTGCGTGCAAACTGCCATCGTTAATCTTGCAGAGACGGCGAGCTTGAGCGGGGAGTTCTTTGTCGTGAGTGAGCAGGAGTAAACACCTGCTAGTGACATCAGCATCATCTACACACCTGCTAGTGACATCAGCATCATCTACTCACCAGCTAGTGACATCAGCATCGTCTACACACCTGCTAGTGACATCAGCATCGTCTACACACCTGCTAGTGACATCAATTCAATTCAATTCAATTCAAGTTTATTTGTATAGCGCTTTTTACAAAACAAATCGTTACAAAGCAACTTTACAGAAAATTATGTTTCTACAATATTTAGTAGTAGCTAGTAGTTTGTGCACATTTGACAGGATTTTAGAAAAACTAAAAAATAATAATAATACAAGACGTAGTCAGCTAGACGATGAACTATCAATATTATTAATTAAGTTATTATATGATTAAGTCACACATTTAGGAATAATTGTTAGTTCTGTTTGTTCATTCAGGGTTAGCATCATCTGAGGTCCTCTGAGGGTCAGCATCATCTCTTCTCAGGTGTTCTGGATCCAGACTGGAGCTTGTGTAAATCCTAGTTACCACGGGATGTGAATCCCGTGGCAAAACATAGAAACAAAATACAGACATCATTAGCATAGCTGCTGATCCAACAAAGTAAAATTAGTTTAACCCAAGCAAATGAATAAAAATGCACCTTTGATCAGATGCAACTACACTCACAATTAAAAAGATACATTATTCGAATGCTTGGCGAAAGAGATGTGTTTTTAATCTAGATTTAAACAAAGAGAGTGTGTCTGAACCCCGAACATGATCAGGAAGGCTATTCCAGAGTTTGGGAGCCAAATGTGAGAAGGCTCTACCTCCTTTAGTGGACTTTGCTATCCTAGGAACTACTAAAAGTCCAGCGTTTTGTGACCTTAGGGAGCGTGATGGGTTGTAACGTGGTAGAAGGCTAGTTAGGTACGCAGGAGCTAAACCATTTAGGGCCTTATAGGTAAGTAATGATAATTTGTAACTGATGCGGAACTTAATAGGTAGCCAGTGCAGAGACTGTAAAATTGGGGTAATATGATCATATTTTCTTGACCTCGTAAGGACTCTCGCTGCTGCATTTTGGACGACCTGTAGCTTGTTTATTGAAGAAGCAGGACAACCACCTAGAAGTGCATTACAATAGTCCAGTCTAGAGGTCATGAATGCATGAACTAGCTTTTCTGCATCAGAAACAGATAACATGTTTCGTAGCTTGGCAATGTTTCTAAGATGGAAGAATGCAATTTTTGTAACATTGGAAATATGATTTTCAAAAGACAAATTGCTGTCTAATATAACACCCAGATTTCTGACTGTAGAGGAAGTTACAGTACATCCGTCTAGTTGCAGATTGTAATCTACAAGATTCTGTGTAGTGTTTTTTGGTCCAATAATTAATATCTCCGTCTTATCCGAATTTAATTGGAGAAAATTCTTTGTCATCCAATCTTTTACATTTTTAACACACTCTGTTAGCTTAGATAATTGGGAAGTTTCATCTGGTCTCGTTGATATATATAGCTGAGTATCATCAGCATAACAGTGGAAGCTAATTCCGTATTTTCTAATAATATTACCAAGGGGCAACATGTATATTGAAAATAGAAGGGGACCTAGGACGGATCCTTGTGGCACTCCATATTTTACTGATGATAAATGAGATGACTCCCCATTTAAGTAAACAAAATGGTAGCGATCGGACAGGTAGGATCTAAACCATCTTAGAGCCTGCCCTTGAATACCTGTATAGTTTTCTAATCTCTCTATGAGAATGTCATGATCTATGGTGTCGAACGCAGCACTAAGATCAAGTAAGACTAGAAATGAGATGCAGCCTTGGTCTGACGCAAGGAGCAGGTCATTTGTAATTTTAACAAGTGCAGTTTCTGTGCTATGGTGGGGCCTGAAACCTGACTGTAATTCTTCATACAGATCATTTTTATGCAGGAAGGTGCTCAATTGAGCAGACACAACTTTTTCTAAAATTTTAGACATAAATGGAAGATTTGAAATAGGCCTATAATTTGCCAGTACACTAGGATCTAGTTTTGGTTTCTTAATAAGAGGCTTGATAACCGCCAGCTTGAATGGTTTTGGGACGTGTCCTAAAGATAACGACGAGTTTATGATATTGAGAAGCGGTTCTTCGGCTACAGGTAACAGCTCTTTCAGTAATTTAGTGGGTACAGGATCTAATAAACATGTTGTTGGTTTAGATACAGTGATAAGTTTATTTAGCTCTTCCTGTCCTATGGTTGTAAAGCACTGCAGTTTATCTTTGGGTGCGATGGATGAAACTGAAGTGTTAGACGCTGTAGAATCTACATTCACTATTGTATTTCTAATGTTATCTATTTTATCAGTGAAGAAATTCATAAAGTCATTACTATTTAACGTTGGTGGAATATTTGAATCAGGTGGCGTCTGGTAATTTGTTAATTTAGTTTCTGTGCTAAATAAAAACCTTGGATTGTTTTGGTTATTTTCTATGAGTTTGTGTATATGCTTTGCCCTCGCAGTTTTTAGAGCCTGTCTATAGCTGGACATACTGTTTTTCATGCAATTCTAAAAACTTCTAAGTTAGTTTTTCATTTGCGTTCAAGACTACGAGTTTCTTTCTTGAGAGAGTGAGTATTACTGTTATACCATGGTACAGTACGTTTCTCTCTAACCTTTTTCAATTTGATGGGGGCAACAGTTTCTAATGTATTAGAGAAAATAGTGCCCATGTTGTCAGTCATTTCATCTATTTCATGTGTATTTTTGGGTACAAATAGCAGTTGAGATAGATCATGCAGGTTATTTGCGAATCTTTCTTTGGTGGCTGGAACAATAGTTCTGCCCAGACGGTAACGCTGAGACATATAGTTAATATCAGTTATACGCAGCATGCACGATACAAGGAAATGGTCTGTAATATCACTTTCAGATACAATATCTATAGCAGTAAGATCGATTCCGTGAGATAGATTTTTTTCTAGATCCTACATTATATTTATATTTTGACCTCACTATTCGGGGAACAGATACAGTCTTAATAGTTTTTACAGCGCAAGTACTTTTATCATTTAAGCGGGTGGAACAAAAGTCATCATAATAGTTATTTGAGAATTGTCTTACTAGTCACATGGAGCGAAGTGTCCTGGAGATGTTGTCAGAGAGAAGCTCCGCTCCGACTCTGCTTGGGTGTAATCCATCAGCGCGAAACAGTCTAGGACGCTCCCAGAAAAGATTCCAGTTATTAACAAACAGCAGTTTCTGTTCTTTACACCATGACAACAACCATTCATTTAAAGCAAAAAGTCTACTGAACCTTTCGTGTCCTCGTCGATACGTGGGCAGTGGTCCTGACACGATGATCGTCGCCGCGGCCGTCGTGCTGCGAACCGTCTCGATCAGGCTCCTGAAGTCCCTCTTCAGCGTCTCCGTCTGCCGCAGCGTGGTGTCGTTAACCCCGGCGTGAAGCACGACCGCTCTGGGGCTCTCGCCGTCCTTCAGGGTCGCGGGTATCTGCGCAGAAACATCCAGAACACGAGCACCAGGCAAACAATGAGTGTGCACTTTACCTTCGGCTAACGTAGCACTTACGTGTCGGACGATGGAGTCTCCGATGATCACAGCGTCGCGTCCCGTCTCGCGGAGGGGAGTGAAGCGGTTCTGGATGGAGATCTCGAAGGCAGGAGGGGGAGAAGTCGTCGCCTGGGACCCAGCTCGCGTCCTCCGCTGTGGATGCACCCAGGGTCCGTGGTGTCCCGGCGTCGCAGTGAAGGACATCTGGGAAGATCGCGTCCTGGGTGCACCGGGCCTGTGCAGAGAAACACACGGAGTAGACGTGGTGGGACTGTTAACAGCACGCTGTATACTTACCCCGGACTTGTGAGCGTCAGCCCGGGATGATTCCAGCGCGGCTCTCCGCTCTCTCAGCTGGGCCTGCCTCTGTTCCAGGTCACGAATCTGCTTCCCCACGGCCTCGAGCTCGAGCTGCACAGAGTGGAGACATTCATCCGCCATTAAAGCAAGTAACAGTGAGTACAGCAGTGGTAATGTGTGTGAATAGAGTATTAGCAATGTAAGCGCAGTTAGCAGCAACCACGCTTGCTGATGCTAACGGGCTAAAAGCTAATAGCGGACCCGGGAGATCAAAATAAAACTAGTGATAGCGAGGCGCTCTGATTGTTTTTGTTGTAGATTACAATAGAGGATATATTCACACGTTCTATAAACGGAAACAATGGTGAATAAAATAGATTTTTAAGTTAAAATTAGTCGATGAAAAGAATATAGTGATGAAGCTCAAACGCAGTACAGACGCCAACAACAAACAGGAAGTGACGCATCACAAACAGGAAGTGACTTGAGATCTGGGATTCGGAGCAAGTTCGCAAAACATTTGATTCAGATCGGGAATCGAAGCGAGTTTCGCGAATCATTTGATTGGGGCTTCGGAGTGAATTTGCAAAACATTTGATTCTATCATGTAAAATTATGTTACTTGTTCAGTAAATGCATCTTGATTCAAGAATATTCAGATATTTATACTAGAACACAAGACACAAACACTGAGTAAGAGGATTGTTTGCAGTCTCACTATGTTTCCATCCACCAATTTTTATGCACATTTTGGGAAATCAGATAAAAATAAATAAACACCTGATGGAAACTAATACAATTTTAAAAATGTCCATAAAAAAACGTATGCATTCAACAAAGTAGGATACATTTCTTATCTGGCAAGAAAACATGCAAATAAACGACGATAGAAACACTTAAATGTGCATCATAAAACACACGTGACTGTGTGATAGGACAGAAAAAAACTATTTTGTTGCAAAAATATCAGCAAATGTGGTAAGAAAAATATATTCTCTTAATAGTAAATTATATTCCTCGCCCCTTTGGCAGATATCTTTGCTTGTGTTAAGAGAATGAATGATAATCTGCAGTGTCTGGCTCACTCCACTCTCGGATGGTTCTGCCGTCTTTGCTGATCTCCATCCGAACACAGCGTTGACCTTCTTCACCAGCTCCTGACCGTCGTCTCTGATCCTGCGTGCGATCTCAGAGAACACCAGGTCGCTCTGCAGGCCGAGGCTCTGTGAACGAACCACATCATCACGCTGTGCTCGGAGTCTGGTCTCAGATGTGTGTGTGTGTGTGTGTGTGTGTGCAGACCTGCGGAGACCCGGCGCTGACACACATCCGTCTGCAGATCTATATACGCTCCAGACAGCACCACGTCTCCGCTCTCCTTCACCTAGAGCCAGAACAGATCAGCGCTGAACACACACTGAAGGACTAAACACACACACACACACACACACACACACACACACCGAGCGCTTCGTCACTTTGCACTGGATGTGAATCCTGTTCCCTTCCTTCCACATCTCCGTCTGCAGAGACTGTCCCGGATACACCGGCTTCACGAAACGCACCTGAAGCACAGATCAGGGTTATTAACACAAATTCATTAATTAGATGATGTGCAATCAATTTGGACTGAGAATACACATCACTATTATTGTGAAAAATGAGAAAAGCATTGAATAGACATTACAGAGTTAATCTTTACAAATACATTTATATATTAACCTTTGCATAAATAATAAAGATTATAAATAATATTGAAATGATACTTTAAATATGAAACTGCGCCAGTATGTGGCAGCGAGTGAGTCATTAAATGACTCAGAAATGATTCCGTAATGAACGAGTCACTGAATTACTGACTCACTTGATTCGTTCAAAGCTGTATATTCATTCAGTAATGAATCACCGCTGTGTGTTTCTCGGCTTTGAAACAGTGCTGCTGGTGTGAAATTGCTAAACTAAACCAGATCATATAAATATAAGTGGCTCATTTATTGTTTTGAGGCTCATTCTAACAGACTTCATCATGCAGTAAACATGTTTAATTCCCAGTCGTTAAGGTCTTACCTTGATGGCCTTGAACGTGGACACGTGGTTAGCGGCGTACTGCTTAGAATGTGCCGAGCGGCGGAGAAGCCAAACGAACACAGGCCGTGCAGGATGGGACCTTTTTCAATTTGATGGGGGCAACAGTTTCTAATGTATTAGATAAAATAGTGCCCATGTTGTCAGTCATTTCATCTATTTCATGTGTATTTTTGGGTACAAATAGCAGTTGAGATAGATCATGCAGGTTATTTGCGAATCTTTCTTTGGTGGCTGGAACAATAGTTCTGCCCAGACGGTAACGCTGAGACATATAGTTAATGTCAGTTATACGCAGCATGCACGATACAAGGAAATGGTCTGTAATATCATCACTTTCAGATACAATATCTATAGCAGTAAGATCGATTCCGTGAGATAGATTTTTTTCTAGATCCTACATTATATTTATATTTTGACCTCACTATTCGGGGAACAGACACAGTCTTAATAGTTTTTACAGCGCAAGTACTTTTATCATTTAAGCGGGTGGAACAAAACTCATCATAATAGTTATTTGAGAATTGTCTTACTAGTCACATGGAGCGAAGTGTCCTGGAGATGCTGTCAGAGAGAAGCTCCGCTCCGACTCTGCTTGGGTGTAATCCATCAGCGCGAAACAGTCTAGGACGCTCCCAGAAAAGATTCCAGTTATTAACAAATAGCAGTTTCTGTTCTTTACACCATGACAAAAACCATTCATTTAAAGCAAAAAGTCTACTGAACCTTTCGTGTCCTCGTCGATATGTGGGCAGTGGTCCTGACATGATGATCGTCGCTGCGGGCGTCGTGCTGCGAACCGTCTCGATCAGGCTCCTGAAGTCCCTCTTCAGCGTCTCCGTCTGCCGCAGCGTGGTGTCGTTAACCCCGGCGTGAAGCACGACCGCTCTGGGGCTCTCGCCGTCCTTCAGGGTCGCGGGTATCTGCGCAGAAACATCCAGAACACGAGCACCAGGCAAACAATGAGTGTGCACTTTACCTTCGGCTAACGTAGCACTTACGTGTCGTACGATGGAGTCTCCGATGATCACAGCGTCGCGTCCCGTCTCGCGGAGGGGAGTGAAGCGGTTCTGGATGGAGATCTCGAAGGCAGGAGGGGGAGAAGTCGTCGCCTGGGACCCAGCTCGCGTCCTCCGCTGTGGATGCACCCAGGGTCCGTGGTGTCCCGGCGTCGCAGTGAAGGACATCTGGGAAGATCGCGTCCTGGGTGCACCGGGCCTGCGCAGAGAAACACACGGAGTAGACGTGGTGGGACTGTTAACAGCACGCTGTATACTTACCCCGGACTTGTGAGCGTCAGCCCGGGATGATTCCAGCGCGGCTCTCCGCTCTCTCAGCTGGGCCTGCCTCTGTTCCAGGTCACGAATCTGCTTCCCCACGGCCTCGAGCTCGAGCTGCACAGAGTGGAGACATTCATCCGCCATTAAAGCAAGTAACAGTGAGTACAGCAGTGGTAATGTGTGTGAATAGAGTATTAGCAATGTAAGCGCAGTTAGCAGCAACCACGCTTGCTGATGCTAACGGGCTAAAAGCTAATAGCGGACCCGGGAGATTAAAATAAAACTAGTGATAGCGAGGCGCTCTGATTGTTTTTGTTGTAGATTACAATAGAGGATATATTCACACGTTCTATAAACGGAAACAATGGTGAATAAAATAGATTTTTAAGTTAAAATTAGTCGATGAAAAGAATATAGTGATGAAGCTCAAACGCAGTACAGACGCCAACAACAAACAGGAAGTGACGCATCACAAACAGGAAGTGACTTGAGATCTGGGATTCGGAGAGAGTTCGCAAAACATTTGAATCAGATCGGGAATCGAAGCGAGTTTCGCGAATCATTTGATCGGGGCTTCGGAGTGAATTTGCAAACCATTTGATTCTATCATGTAAAATGATGTTACTTGTTCAGTAAATGCATCTTGATTCAAGAATATTCAGATATTTATACTAGAACACAAGACACAAACACTGAGTAAGAGGATTGTTTGCAGTCTCACTATGTTTCCATCCACCAATTTTTATGCACATTTTGGGATATCACATAAAAATAAATAAATAAAAAACACCTGATGGAAACTAATACAAATTCTAAAAATGTGCATAAAAAACGTATGCATTCAACAAAGTAGTATACATTTCTTATCTGGTAAGAAAACATGCACATAAATGACGACAGAAACACTTAAATGTGCATCAAACACACGTGACTGTGTGATAGGACAAAAAAATATCAGCAAATGTGGTAAGAAAAATATATTCTCTTAATAGTTAGTTATATTCCTCAGCCCTTTGGCAGATATCTTTGCTTGTGTTAAGAGAATGAATGATATTCTGGCTCACTCCACTCTCGGATGGTTCTGTCGTTTTTGCTGATCTCCATCCGAACACAGCGTTGACCTTCTTCACCAGCTCCTGACCGCCATCTCTGATCCTGCGTGCGATCTCAGAGAACACCAGGTCGCTCTGCAGGCCGAGGCTCTGTGAACGATCCGCATCATCACGCTGTGCTCGGAGTCTGGTCTCAGATGTGTGTGTGTGAACACACACTGAAGGACTAAACACCCACACCGAACGCTTCGTACCCTTGCACTGGATGTGAATTGAATCCTATTCCATTCCTTCCACATCTCCGTCTGCAGAGACTGTCCCGGATACACCGGCTTCACGAAACGCACCTGAAGCACAGATCAGGGTTATTAACAGAAATTCATTAATTAGATGATGTGCAATCAATTTGGACTGAGAATACACGTCACTATTATTGTGAAAAATGAGAAAAGCATTGAATAGACATTACAGAATGAATCTTTACAAATTCATTTTTATATTATCCTTTGCAGAAATAATAAAAATGATAAATAATATTGAAATTATACTTTAAATGTGAATCATTTGAGTCGCTTCGGGAGTTCGGAGCGTGAACCATTTTAATCAGTTCGGGAGCTCGGAGCGGTATCGCGAATCATTTGAGTCAGTTTGGGATTTCGGAGCGGGATCGCGAATCATTTGAGTCAGTTCGGGAGTTTGGAGCCGGTTAACGAAAAATTTGAGTCATTTTGGGGATAGCAAATCATTTGAATCAGTTCGGGAGTTCGGAGCGGGTTCGCGAATCATTTGAGTCAATTTGGGAGTTCAAAGCGGGTCGCGAATCATTTGAGTCAGTTCGGGAGTTCGGAGCCGGTTAACGAATAATTTGAGTCATTTTGGGGATAGCGAATCATTTGAGTCAGTTTGGAAGTTTGGAGCAGGTTGGCGAATCATTTGAGTCAGTTTGGGGTTTGCGAATCATAGCTGTATATGGATATGCATTTTAAACTAATTTAGTAGCTCTAATTACGTTTTCCACGTGTGTTTATGTATGATATGTGAAATCTTATATTTTGTTTTAATGATGTGCTTTTAAGGGAAGTCTTGCCTAATGGTTAGAGGGTTGGACTCCCAATTGAAGGGTTGTGGGTTCTAGTCTCGGGCCGGATGGAATTGTGGGTGGGGGGAGTGCATGTACAGTTCTCTCTCCACCTTCAATACCACGACTTAGGTGCCCTTGAGCAAGGCATCGAACCCCCAACTGCTCCCCGGGCGCCGCAGCATAAATGATGCCCACTGCTCTGGGTGTGTGTTCACAGTGTGTGTGTGTGTGTTCACTGCTCTGTGTGTGTTTACTTCGATGGGTTAAATGCAGAGCACAAATTCTGTGTATGTGTCACCATACTTGACTGAATGTCACGTCACTTCACTTTAACAGTATAAAGTATATTCAAAACCTAAACAAATCGTGCCTACAAAGTGCACGCAATTTAGGCTATTGTAAAGTTACATGATGAAGTCATACTAGTGTGCATGTGCATATTGAGTGCGTTCTTTCACTGGATTATATGGTGTATTCAAATGCATTTATGAATGCATGTGAATGATCACAAAATTAAAGATATGGGGGTTAGAAAATGTATATATTTAAATTTGTGCCAAAAGGGTTCTTACTTGTCAATATAGAACCTTTTTATCATAAAAGGTTCTTTGGAGTTGAGTAAAGAACCCTATGGTTCTATATAGAACCCCAATTTTTGTGTGTCAGTGTTGTCAGTGTTGGGCAGTAATGTGTTATTAGTTACGAGTTACTGTAACGCAGTTACTTTTGACAGTAACTAATACTGTAACGCAGTTACTTTTGACAGTAACTAATACTGTAACGCAGTTACTTTTGACAGTAACTAATACTGTAACGCAGTTACTTTTGACAGTAACTAAAACTGTAACGCAGTTACTTTTGACAGTAACTAAAACTGTAACGCAGTTACTTTTGACAGTAACTAATACTGTAACGCAGTTACTTTTGACAGTAACTAATACTGTAACACATTACTTTTTGAATAAATTAACTGTTACCGTTTCCATATAGTGCATTGTCCGTAAACACGGAGAGCAACACGAGTTTCTCAAAGTGGAAATATGCTCATTATTTCACTTTAGTTGTGCATAAAGACGAAAACCATTTAGTCAAATGTAAGCTGTGTCTTTCTGGTTTGAATGTCCTATCCTAGCCCACGAATTTCCAATCCGTGCGCTCAGATTTTGTAAACCTACCCTCGGTTTTTGGATCTGTACCCACGAATTCATAATCTGCGCGCACACTTTCGCAATCTGCTCCCATGGATTTGTAAACTGTAGCCTACTCACGGATTCATGCAGCAAGCTCCTACGTGTTAACATACAGTTTTAATGAATATTATTATGTGGAATGGGTCTACAGCAAAGTGTCTTAAGTGATTCTCTGTATGTTTTTCTCATACAGGTGAAACATTGTTGAAAACATGCACCTGTCTCTACTGTGGAGTCACCGGCTTTCAGTCAGATCCTTAGCATGAGAACATAGATTTCATTTTTAAACAGAATATATATATATTAACACCCTTCCAGTTGATCTGATGAACACACCTCATCTGTGAAGAGCCGGCCCAGAATCTTCCAGGTCACCCTCTTCACATCCTGGCCTCCAATGGTGGCCAAAGAAGAAATCTAAAAGGCAAAGACATCTTTTTTAAATAGACAGGAAGGCTCGGAGCCCTCCCCCCGGACAGCACGCCATATACACATAAACCTGTACCCCCCCCTCTAATTGTATGCAAATGTGAACTCGTGAAACATGTACTTGGATCACACCCTCATGGACCTGTGCCACCTTTACAATAATAATGATGGACAATCAATAAACCTAATGGCAGCATCCAGTAAGAGAACTCGCCACTCTCTGTCGAGCCGGGCCATTTGACGTTCCTTTAGAAACATTTCCAATGCCTCCACGGCTTTTAATTGTTCCAGGGGAAACTGGATATTTTCAGGCATCTCAACATCTGGCCCCGGGAGATTATTCCTTACTCTTCCAGTGAAATTGGCTTCGGGATGAGGCTTCAACTGATACACCAGGCAAGTTGGAAAGTTGTGTCATCCTCAGAGATTCAAAGTCACCATTTTCTGGCTCTTCTACACTCTCATCAGAGTCCCCAAAACAATGGCTGTTAAGTAACCATTATGGTTATTGCAATCCCAAAATTGCCAAATATTCATAGTACGAGCATGATACAAGGCAGGCAGCAGGCAGGTAAGTAGGTTGGTAGTAGCAGACAAAGCATGGACTCCAGTAGTCCAACAAACGATTGGTAAGTGGTTGAACAAATGGTGGTTAATAAGGTATTTTGCGCTGTAAAAATCATCCAACGTTTTTATTTTAATAAGAATTGTTTCACTGTAAAATCATCCTACATGTTTATTTTATAGTGGTAGGACAATCTGATGATGTTCTTGGCACTGTAAATAACTTATACCATTGCCTTAAAGAATCTTCGATAAAGTTACTTTACGTGTAGTCACAGGAGCGAAGCAGTAGTATGCATTAGTACTTTTTGATTAGGTAGGATATATCCATAGATATAGATAAAATTTTGCGCTACCGTAGGACAAATCTACAGAACACCGGTCATGAGACTGAGCTGAAGACTTTGCTGGATAAAATTGTGGTTGTGTGCTGTGCTTTGACCAATATGTGTCCAAGTATTGTTGTGAAGGCGTCATGTTAGAATTATACAATGTGTCCAAGTATTGTTGTGAAGGCGTCATGTTAGAATTATACACCATGCTCACATCTAATATGTAAATGTTTTTGTTTGTTTTTTTTCCAAAAGATTTTGTAATGTCTCTTCTCACATGTATTTTTTGTAGCCATGTCTGTAAATAAAATACACAAAGACTGAATGAAATTCTGCCTCCTTTATCTGTATTAAGGAAGAATTGTGCGAAATCAGTCTTCTTTGGTTGCAAACCCAATTACATAACTTAAATAGTAGTAACAACCAACTTAATTTCAGTTTCTTTACATATTTAACATGTAAATACATTTAGATGAATACATCAACATGTAAATACATTTAGATTAATACATTTACATTTATAAAGAGTCCAGAGAAATGATGAGAAATTGAAAATGTATGAGGTAGGTTGTGGGTGATAAGTCATAGATAGGGGTGTGACGGTTAGTATATAACCGTGAGACCGGCGGTTACAGTTGAACACCGTCATTAGAACCGCCAAAACCGTCTCATTAAAATATTTTTAACAAACATTTTTTTTATCAAAAATTATTTTCATTTTTTAGATAGGATCATAAGATGCGCAATATATCGGAAGACATGGTTTTTACCACTTAATGAAGTTTTGTAAATCGTCAGACATGATATTTACCAGTTCATTAAATTTTGCTTTGTAGAAACCATTTCTTAAAAACGAATTTCGTTTTGAACAAATTTTATCTTAATTTTAATAAATGTTTCATCAACCAATTGCATGTATTTTAATCAATAAAAAGCAAATATAGCAGACAATGATAACCGTGACATGGAAGCTCCTCCTGCTCGTAAGGATCGAGTCCTTTGATTCTCTTAATTTTCTCGTCATATCTCATCTTTGCATTAGGATTTAGTTTTAGGCGTTATGGTCCGACAATATTTTCTTTATCCCGCTGCATTTTGTAGAATTATATTCTGTTTTTCAGGCAAATTTTTCATTATTTTGATGCCAAAACACTAGCCTGCTATGCCAGACCATGTTATCTGGCCAAACATACCCATAGTTCTTTGCGTTCTGATGACGTTGCCACCCAGTTGGTCACGTGTTAGCGATCTCTATTGACGATAGCTAACATTAGCAGATATAAGCCCGCACTTTTGGACATTCAAACAGGCGGCATAATGTCTGAACCAACTCAAACAGTGAATAAAATGCTGAAGATTAAGTTTTATTATAAAGAGGAAGATACACACACACGAGACCAAAATTACAAAAATACAAACTTAATAATGCACAGCTAGCTAGAAGCTAGCGCTAAACCATTATCCACGAGTGAACATGTTAAAGTTGTCCTAATATCAAACAACGTCTTACAATCATTACAAGATGATTTAAAAACCAATGCTGTGAATTTCGCAATATATCAAAACTTACTCAAAAGAGGGTTCAGCGCAACCGTGTCCCAGCAAAGAAATTCTCGACTGATGCACGCATAGGTCCGCTCAGGATCCGCTGTTTGACGGCGCCGCCCGCGGAGCTGATCCTCTGGGCGGCACCAAAACGAATTTGACAGTCACGCGGGTTTGGCGACTTGAAGGCGGATCCAAAACATTGATTCAGATCGGGACTCCGAAGTGCGTTTCCCGAATCATTTGAGATCGGGGCTTCGGAGTTCGCAAAAGATTTGATTCAGATCGGGACTCCGAATCGCGTTTCGCGAATCATTTGAGATCGGGGCTTCGGAGTTCGCAAAACATTTGATTCAGATCGGGACTCCGAAGCGCGTTTCGCGAATCATTTGATCGGGGCTTCGGAGCGAGTTCAAAACATTTGATTCAGATCGGGACTCCGAATTAGCGCGTTTCACGAATCATGCATGCAAAATGAAGGCAGATACTGTCTGATATGTTAAGAACTAATATAAAATAAAAATGCTAAAAAAAATTTGCCAAAATATTTGACTCAAAAAGTCCGGATGATTCAAGCTGTTGGTGACTGTGAGTGTAACAGCAGCAGCAGAGATTATTAACCGTAAATGAAAACATTTAAAACTCTGATTCTTCGATTTAAAAAAATAAATAAAAACGTAACAAAACATCACATTCAGATGATATGTAGAACTCTCTGTGATTATCAGTGTCAGACTGTGTGTGTTGTTTTGTCCGGGGCTCGTGGGACAGGCATACTACTCTGACTGTGACGTCATCATCCTGGGGAGGGACTTTGAGAGGATTCAGATCATCCCAGGAGCCAAACACGGGAACATCCAGGTGGACTGTTCACTGCAGGACGGACAGGAGACACACACACACACACACACACACACACACACACACACACACACACACACACACACACACACACACACACACACACGGTTCTTGCGTCCAAACAACATCAAGGTATTTATAAACTGGTACCCTCGGTACCCACGAATTCATAATCTGCGCGCACACTTTTGCAATCCGTTCCCATGGATTTGTAAACTGTAGCCTACTCACGGATTCATGCAGCAAGCTCCTACGTGTTAACATACAGTTTTAATGAATATTATTATGTGGAATGGGTCTACAGCAAAGTGTCTTAAGTGATTCTCTGTATGTTTTTCTCATACAGGTGAAACATTGTTGAAAACATGCACCTGTCTCTACTGTGGAGTCACCGGCTTTCAGTCAGATCCTTAGCATGATAACATTTCACTTTACATTTCATTTTAAACAGCATTTATGTATATATATATATATATATATGTATATATGTATGTGTGTGTGCTTCTCGAAATTGATTCTGAATCAATGCAGTCTATAGTATTAGAATATGAGCTGGTCATTCTGTCGATTCATTCAGGGCTGCTCTGGGTTTAGTACAAACACAACACTAGTCTGTGGAGGAATAGTCTCGTCTCTGAGAACAGCTTTCCTCAGCTTTCCTTAACGCTGTCCTTGTCCTGTTTGCAAATGGCTAAAAGAGAAGAAAAAAGAATACATAGAATCAGTTCACAGTTTTATGAAAAGTGATGAAATCCTTATAATCAAGTGATGATAAACTTAATCGGTAACACTTTTGAATAACGGTCCTTTAGTTAATATTAGTTAACTACTTTAGTTAAGATGATCTAAGCAAGAACAATCCTTCTACAGCATTTATTAATCTTAGTTGATGTTCATTTCAACATTTACTAATGCATTATTTAAATCAAAAGTTGTGCTAACAATGAAAAACTATTTTCATTAACTAACATGAACAAAGATGAATAAATACAGTAATAAATGTATTGTTCATTGTTTGTTCATGTTAATAAATGAATTAACTAAAGGACTAGTATTCTAAAGTGTTACCACTTAATCTTTGTAAATAAGTAACGGTAGTGAAATTAAAGAGAGAAGCTTTAGCTCCATCATTAATCTCGACAGTCAAAGGGCTCACTCTGTATATTGTGCTCATAACAGCATTTAGTTTATTATATAAACGGCAATATAAGTTAAAACGTAATTCATTTAAACTTTGAATTCTTATAAAGTCTCAGCTTTCACTGCTAACTACGTTAGCGATATCGCTATCTATTATTAATAGTCTGACACTGGTGGTTAATTAAGCTGTCAACATGATGTTAAAAATGACCAAAAAACATCGAGAAAGAACAGCTGAGTCTTACCTGTGGAAGATAAGACCCCGAGATCTGTTTTTATTATCGTGTGACGGTTTGTAGGTGTCCAATCTGTCGATGAGTCAGGTGTGTTTTCTTCTGTCCTGATGTGAGAGTTTTGAGAGTTGCCCGATCCAATATGGCGGCGACGATGACGTGCGGTCGAGCGGCCAATGAGGCGTCTAGGTATTTACATGTCTATGGAGGGGGAGGCCAGGGGAACCAATCAGCATCGAGTGTTCACTTTCAGCGCTGAGGAGTACTGAGAAAAGTAACATCATAGAGGAGGCTAGCCTCCCTTCTGGAATATCAACGAACCATCATAGAGACATAAATTAGATGCTATTAGTTTGAACCTGTTTTTATACAGTCTATGGTCTGAACGTCTCCCGGAGCGGCTGGGCTGATAATTTACCAAGTATTTATAATGAGTATCGATATTGAATATATTTTCTTTACGGTTTCTGACTAAGAGCTACCAAAAAGGCATTTTAAAATGATTAAGCAAATAATAACAATTGGCAAGGATCCCCTCCTCTATTTTAAAATCCACGAGCCGCCACTGGTCGGTTTATTTCATTTAATATAGTTAATCTAATATAATATCATTCTAAGAGTGCAGTTGTTCTCCAGATATTAGCATAACAAATGTTATTTAGATTTTTATACAAATTGAATAAACAAGAAGTTAATATTAAGTGCATTTTAGGCACCATATTGCCTGTTTTAGCACTATTTCACCAATGAAAAAAGTTGAAAACTAAGCTACAACAGTAACAGCTGTTACTAATTTTGACACTGAGGAGGTGTTTCCTAACTGAATGAATCCACTTTTTGAACAAATCAGTCATTGACATAATAAATTATTATTTTTAGTTTTTTCCCCTCTTTCACATCTATACCGATCTCACTATACAGTTGTGTGAGTGTGTATGTCTGTGTGTATGCCTTCATTTTGCTAGGCATGGCAAATGTTTTTATATATGCATGTTTTAATTATAATTGTGAAGCAACAACATTGCTATTAAATGTGCTATATAAATAAATAAAAGTGGAAGTAATGTTCAAATTCCATTGTATTTTTGGTGGCATTTAGATGAGATTTATGAGAAAATAGTAATAAGATGTTCAACAATTGTTTTGCATTTGCTTATTTAAATTTAAGCAAATTGAGCAAGCAGCAAAAAAATGCAAAAACGGATGTCTAAAAGTTTGCATAATAAGAATGTTTAAGAAGCAAAATCCCCTTGAGTGCAGTCAAGCCAACAAATGGAGATTTCACCTGCTGTTTTCTGTAGGATCTCCAACAGATCAGTCATTTGGCGAGAGTGAACACAACAAGTTCTCGTTTCAACAAGAAAAGGTTTATTAATTGAAAGACAAGCCACAGATTTAAGAAAACGACACTAATAAGCTAGCCTGAGCTCAAGTCTGAAATATTCAGAAAAGACAAACTACATGTGTCTTGGATAATTCCTATATATTCCTCAAATCGACACACTAAATGTTAATATATCATTTTATAAATATAAAAGTTCCCCGGTTTTGTTATCCTTCATGTCAAATACACAATACAAATCACTCTACACTTATTAGTAAGCTTTAACCAATTCTCAAAGGATTTAATTTACTAAGAGGTAAATTGGAACAACACACAAAAAAGAAATTTTTTTACTGTATATGCAAGTTACATCATCCAAAACGATAAAGAGAGAGCGAGAGATGGGGGGAAATATCACAATTTACACTTTCAAAGCATATCTGTTATTAAACTGCTTGATGTAAGGGACTGTAAATAAATATCCTTCCATTTTATCTGAATATTTACATCTAGGATTTCAGTTCTGAGTACCACGACGCTTGTGCTTGCATTTGAACGCGCTACAGCAGGCCACGACTCACTACGTAAACAGTCAAATGGCACTTAAATATATTCTGAAAACCCCCTAAAATAAGACCACGTAGAAACCAAGCATGTCACTCTACGTACAATAGAAAGAAACCAAAAGCAAAAGCAAAACCCCTCGTGATGACACTGATAGTGCAGTGCTCGTATTGGTGGAATCCCAATAGAGTTCTGTTCATGTCATCGTTTCATCACAAGTTGAATCAGTTTGGGTGCCTTTAAACTGCATATGTGTCAAAGGTGAGTGGTGTTTTTGGGAGACGTCCAGCCGTGCGTTGGCTTGTACTGGTTCTGGAGGTCTTGGAGAAGTCAAAGGCACTGAAGTCTCTAGTCTTGTCTTCACGCTCCTCAGCGCTTGATATGTTGATATCAGAAGCATCTTTGCATTGATATCCAGAGTAAGGTTGCAAACAGCCATTGAGGAATATTAGTGTCTTGTTCAGAAAAGAAAAAAAAAAAAACAATGCAACAAAGAGTAGACTTTCCGAATCAAAAGTATGTGAACCCCCCGTTTTGGCAAAGTGGAAACAGGCATGTGGTTTGAAATCAATGCATTGAACTGTTCTATACTTTCTGACGTGGTGTCCGAAAGCGAACTCATGATATTCTAGCAGCACGAGAAAAGGCATGCAAGACCAAAAGCACTTTGAGTCGAGTCATCGCACACGATCAACATCAATCCAATAGAGTCCAGGCACGAGGACAGAAGGAACACCAACCAACGCTCTTCTCTAGGAACGAAAACGCAAATCAACTTGCAAAAACCACACATAATCTCAGAAATAATTCAGCTGTAGAAATCTTTAGTAGCTGGTCGTTACGCTTAAAAAGGTGACTTTTTCACAAATTGCACACGTAAATATAAATCAACATCACGATTATCAGAAAACTGGACGCGTCAGACGCACGGAAACGATCATCCCACTTTAAAAATAAAATAAGATCATAATACATTGCTATTAAAAAAAAAAAAATGCATAAAACAACATGAGACAGCTTCTGCGCACAGTCGCTCGCTTAAAATAATGTCAAGTAGTGAAGAAAATAACGCAGTTTCCAGTTCCCGACTACAATTTTCCAGTGTTTTCCACAATAGCACAGCGATTTACGACAGGTCAAGTATAAAAGTTATCGGTAAGATAGCTGTACCTCCTGAAACCAAAGAGACGACTTCTTCCTTAACTTTACTAACGGATGCTGTGATAACGTTTCACACGAACTAAACA
The DNA here is from genome assembly GCF_023724105.1 of Carassius gibelio. NCBI lineage: Eukaryota > Metazoa > Chordata > Actinopteri > Cypriniformes > Cyprinidae > Carassius > Carassius gibelio. The sequence continues at coordinate 24,323,850 of NC_068405.1, read as the reverse complement.
ACAAACAAAACAGAGATCAATTACTAAATAAAACGGCATCATCTATTCATGCAGATTAAAACAAAATAGTGCTATCAAATGATTAAATCGCCATTAAATTGCATGCAAAATACGTTTTTGTTTACAAAATGTGCGCATACTAATATATATATATATATATATATATATATATATATATATATATATATATATATATATATATATATATATATATATATATATATATACATACATACATACATAAAAGAGTTTAATTGCAGAATTTGTTTTTTAACTTTAATGTTAACTTTTTTTTAAATTGTGTAAGTTAGCTGTATTTTTTGTTGTTGTTGTTATTTTTACTTTATATCAAACTAACCCAACTGCAGTTGGATTGAGATCAATTAGAATGTCAATAAAAAATTAAATAAATATATTTTTCCAAATAAATGCTTCATTTATATTATGCATGTGTACATTTAAAGAAAATGTGATGTTTACATAAATATTTATATATAATATATTGTAAATTACATTATTATTTGGGTGTGTATGTGTATATACACACACATACATACACACACACACATATTATATAAAAATATACATCGTACACATACATATATTATGTAAACAAAAACTTATTTTGGATGCAATTATTAATTTGACCGCACAAAAGAAAAATGTATACAACTCATTCATCAAATTATTCAGTAGCATAATTTACGTAAATGTTTTGATAGTGAAATCTGCTCGTTTGTGAGCGAGACCCAACTTATAAACTCTTTATCTTCACTGATATTCATCAGCGTTTGGTGCACGAGTCGTGTTTTTACAGGGCAGCTGATGACGACCCATGGGTCAGCAATTAAGAGACACGACCCCGTCAGGATGTGTTTAAGTGAGGTAGAGCCACAAGATACACACGACGACAAACACCTCGGCCAGATCCACGCGGTCTCCAGTTACTGATCACAAACACATCCACGTGATGAATGGGCCGCAGACGCTCGCTAGGAGTATTCTCTGGCGTGTGGTTTCACTACAGACCGAATGGAAAGCTGTTGTTTGGGGTTAAGGCACTAAGATGAACCCGAGGTACACAGAATCCCTGACATTCGCTCTGTTCTGCACGAGAAGCACCCAAGCTTCAAAACCGCCCTGTTGTCTCTCACACTTGTGTTTTTGGTCCAATTAGTAAAAAGAAAAAGACCCACGATGCAGTTCACACATGCAGCATATCTGACCAAGAAAAAAACTCATTTTCAAGCTAGCAGACGACTAAATCCACAAACAGAAGGCAATTGGAAACACAAGCAGAGAAGGTGAGAAGGCAAGCTCATTACGTCTGGTACAAGATGTCTAGCCTGCTTCGATAACACGATCTAAACATGACTGAACTATGAGCAGAGCAGTGATAATGGGACGGTTCCCTGGAGCCAGAGGCTTGGGCTGGAGATCTGGGTCAGACACAAGTGTTTTCTCTTAACTAAAAAACAAAAGTGCAGTTTTCCGCATTCATTTTGTTCTTAATATACAAAACATTACTCTTTAGTACTTAAACTTATGTGTGTACTCAACTGTGGGACACTATTTTGGGACACCATTTTTGCATACTATTTGTGCATTTAAAAATGTATTTAGTCACCGCTTGAGTGTACAAGTGTGAACTAAAAACAATTGTAAAATACAGAGATAGTACACTGCAAAAAAAAAAAACTATCTTGGTATTTATATCTAAATTTCTACAAATTCTTGAATCAAGATTATTTTACTGAACAAGTAAAATTATTTAAAAAATTTTATTATTTAAAAAATAATCTTGTTTAGCCTCTGAATTAAGATTATTTTTGCTTGTTTTTAGAAAACAAGACTTAATATCTCAAATCATTGTACTTGTACAGTAAATAAATCTTTTGCAGTGTGTTAGAAGTACATTTTAGTTTATGTTTCTGGTGTCCTAAAACAGACTCTTAGATGATCTTAAAGACGTACTAAAGAATCATTTTCAGTATATTAAGCACAAAATCAGAGTGCATTATTTTTCTTCACCTGGGAACATGAGGGGTTTAAACTGTACGGTCAGCATCTCGTCACATGCTGGAGTTGGTTTGCTAGAGCTTGAGGATCTCAGCGAGAGTCTGTGTTTCTGCTGAGGATGAGGACAGATGTGTTGGAGACAGATGCACTGAAAGGCTCTCAGACCGAGGCGTATGTGTTTCCCAGACTGCTGCAGTGGCGGATGGTGCTGGTTCCGCTCGAGCTGAGGATGTGTTCGCTCGAGGGTGAAGCGCTGAGCATGCTGGACTGAACCACGCTCAGCACCGCGCCGCTGCCGTCCTCCACCTGCATGACCTCGGGCTCCGCTTTCTCCCGCTTGGCCAGAGGCTCGTCACACTCCTCCATCTCCTCCATCTCCTCGTCCAGATCACTGTCCATCTCACTCACCTCGTCTACGGACATCAGAGAGAAGCAGAACGTCATTCACAAACCATTTCACTTCAACACTGCAAAAAACCATCCTCTTACTCAGTATTTTAGTCTTGTTTTCTAGTATAAATGTCTATAAACATTCTTGAAACAAGATTAATTTACTGTACAAGTACAATGATTTAAGATACATGACCCTGGAGCACAAAACCAGTCATAAGAGGGAATTTTGTCAAATTGAGATTTATGCATCATCTCTCCATTGATGTGTGGTTTGTTTGGAGGACAATATTAGAAAATCTGGAATCTGAGGGCGCAAAAAATCTAAATATTGAGAAAATCATCCTTAAAGTTGTTCAGATGAAGTTCTCAGCAATGCATATTACTAATCTAAAATGATGTTTTTATGTATTTATGGTAGGAGATTTAGAAAATATCTTCATGGAACATGATCTTTACTTTATCCTTTTTGGCATAAAAGAAAAATATATAATTTTGTGCTCCAGGGTCAAATATTAAGTCTTGTTATCTAAAAAAAAAAAAAAAAAAGTTAGTTTTTCCTTAAAACAAACAAAAATATCTGCCAATGGCATACGAAAAATAGTCTTAATTCAAAAGGCTAAACAAGATTATTTTTCTTGACCCACTGGCAGATAGTTTTGTTTGTTTTAAGCAAATTTTTGAAAATGTAGAATTTGTTTTTTTATTTTCATATATTAAATCATTTCACTTGTACAGTAAACACATCTTGATTCAAGAATGTTTAGATATTTATACTAGAAAACAAGACTAAAATACAATGTTTTTGCAGTATAAAGTGGGACTTTAAAGGGTTGGTTCACCCAAACATGAAGATTAAGTCGTGTTTTTGTTTTAAACTACAGAAGGAAAGGTTTAAATAATGTCACGTGTGCACTAGTGATATAATGGTGCGTGTGTTGAACATCAAGCTTCTGAAGGGATAGTTAACCCAGAAATGTAAATTATGTAATTAATTACTCACTCTCATGTTGTTTCAAACCCTTTATCTTCAGAACACAAATTAAGATATTTCTGATGAAATCCGAGAGCTCTCTGACCCTACATGAAAAGTCCCAGAAACGTTGTACGATCATCGTTAAAATAGTCTGTGTGTTATCAGTGTTCAGAAGAATTGTTGAACAACCTTGTTTTCTTTGCGCACAAAAAGTGTTCTCGTAGCTTCGTTAAATTACAGTTGAACCCCTGATGTCACTGGAACTGCTTAACCAATGTCCTCGCTACGTTTCTGCATAATCAATGAAAGAAGTTTTATTTTTGTGTAATCTATCCCTTTAAAAAGATGCAAAAGTATCATATAAAAAGTGTCAAAAGTGTCATATTTCAAAAGAGCGGTTGTCCGAAATGAAAGAAAGGCATAGTGTATTAAACAGCAAAAGAGTAATGACAAAGCAAGCTGATTTAATCTTAATTTTTGGGTGAACTATCCCTTTAAACAAAAAGAAAATTTAAGGCAATGTAGCTTGATTTTATTTATAAAGATAAAAAAGGACAACTTATTCTACGATGGACCACCACCATGGTCTGTATTAGTCAGAATGACTCAAATTTAGAGGGATTATTGGTGATGTGAGCCAGAAAGGAAAACGTAATGATGGAGGAACACAAGTAAGGTCTTGTCTCTCAGAGGAAAGCGTCCTCTACTGGTCTTAAGTGGCTGGGTTCATTAGTCCGGACTGTAATGATGTAACTCTGGGTGTAATGAGGTCTCAGCTTGCAGTCTGAGCTTACCTTTGTCGATGTTGGCAGGTGACATGTTATTCAGGTCCTGAAACTGCGATAGACGGAGCAGCACAAAGAAATGGTGATTAGAGAGAAAGCCTTGCTTCGTGGCTCTTTACGGCTCAAACTGAGCTACACACAGTCTTTACCTCTCCCATAACTCTGATGGGCGTCTCTCCTGTGGCCTGTGCGACGCGGTGCTCCACCAGATAGAACATGTACTCGTCGTACAGCAGCCGGATCAAGTGGAACGAGCCGAAACTCGCCGCGCTGCGGAGGGTCAGGTCTCTGATGACCATAGAGCTGTGAGAGCACAGTAAAACATGCAAAAGTACAGTTAACACTTTGATCGTAAGGGTGTAGGAGAGATTCTTGCTTCATTTGGTTGCCATTGTGTGGTTTCAATCTACACAAACTGAACCAAGTGTGAAATGTCTTGCCTGTAGAAGGACCACTTGAGCAGGAACTGGCGTGCAGCTTTGGGGAGGGATGGTTTATCCTCGTACGGCTTGAGTATTTGAGTGACCACGTTGTCCAGCCAAGCTGCCCACTGTTCCAAAGAGCTCTGCTGCTGGAGGGTGGCCTTGAAGTCCTGCTCGAGGCGTTGAACTACGCCCTCTTCACACTGGCACACCCACGAGGCCTGCTCCTGTACGCCATCAACAACCATCACAACATCACTGCGATGCGTCGGCTAATCGACATTGTAAGGCTGGAATAGGCTACACGAACTTAGCATAGATTCAAAAGTCAGATAGTTGCCAAAAGTCAAAGCCAGTCTGCAGATTTTGGGTAGGTCACAGTTGATAGATTTCACTGAATATTTGCATAGTGCATGACGGGCAGAGACTAATTTGATAAATGATGTGAAGGCCAAGTATAATAACCCTAGTGAAAAATAAATTTAATACATTTTGTGCCAAGCACACTTCAAATGCATGCACTTAATATAAATACCCTCAAATTGTACTTAATAATAATAATAATAATAATCTTGTCTAGTTAAACTTAGCTAAATTTGGAACAACTTATTTTTTAACGCGCTTTAATTGTTTGTAAATAGTGAAGCTAAAGATAAACTGAAGTATTTTGGATGTTGCTAATATGAAACCTTTGCAAGGACATTTTATCTTGCTTTTGAAGTTTTAGTTTTAATGTCACAAATAAATGAAGATTGTATGATCTTTGAATAATATCGGTTTGAATAATATCGGTTTAATATCGGTAACATTTTATGCTTGATATTAAGAAAATTTTAGTTTATATTTTCATTTCATAGTCATCAGTATCACAGGAGCATTTGTAGCAATAGACAACAATACATTGAATGAGTCAAAATTATACATTTTTCTTTAATGACAAAAATCATGAGGATATTAAGTAAAGATCATGTTCATGAAGATATTTAGTAAATCTCCTACTGTAAATATATCAAAACGTAATGTTTGATTAGTAATATACATTGCTAAGAACTTCATCTGAACAACTTTAAAGATGATTTTCTCAATATTTCGATTTTTTTGCTCCCTCAGATTCCAGATTTTCTAATAGTTGTATCTCAGACAAATATTGTCCTCCGAACAAACCACACATCACTGGAGAGATCATTTATTCAGCTTCAGATGATGCATACATCTCATTTTTGCAAAATTGACCCTAATGACTGGTTTTGTAGTTCGTGGTCACATATGTTAATAGATACTAACTACAGTATGAAATTAATGTATTACTTATTTACTAGGTAATCAATACTTGGGATTTACCATTCACAAAGTCGGCAAGTGTTTGGTACCTAGTGTTTTACAGGTGTTGTGTATTCCAGCCTTTACAAAAGAGTGCATGTTCAAAACTATAGAACAAAATGCTGGCTTTCTCTGTCAAGATGCCACGAAGTGCAAAACTTACCTGAACATTGGCAAAGTCGACCCGGTTGAGGTCGCTGAGCATCTGGTTGATCTGGGAGGTGTTCTGCAGCACTGCACGGGCCGCCTGCGCCAGATGATTCAGAGACGTGTATCTGCGCAGCGTCTGAGCGAAGGCACTAACAGCAGAAACCTGCGCAATAGAGGAAGGACTTCTTAAAGTTGGGATTTCTACAGCAGACAAAGGCTTTCATTATCAGCTGGAAAGCCTCTACAGTCTTACCTTGGTCTGGATCATCCTCTGAGGGATGCTGCTCATGGCGTTGGTGAGCCAGCCCTCAAGGCTTTTGGCAAAATTACGGATGGCTTGAGTCAAGGCACCTGTCGAACACAGATGGAGATTTAGATTTACACTGAATAAAGGACAGACAAGAAAAATAAGATTTTTTTTTTTCCCAGAAGTCTCTTCTGATCAACAAGCCTGCATTTATTTGATCCAAAATACAGCACAAACAGTAAAACTGTGAAATATTTGCACTATTTAAAATATCGGTTTTCTATGTGAATACATTTTAAAATATATTAAATTCCCCTGTTATAGTGTATAATGTTACAAATGCTTTTTATTTCAGATAAATGCCAATCTTTGAATCTTTCTATTCATCAAAGAATCCTGAAAAAAAATGTACTCAACTGTGTTCAACACTGATAATAATCTTCATGTTTCTTGAGCAGTAAATAATCATATTATTCTGATTTCTGAAGATCATGTGACACTGAAGACTGGAGGAATGATGCTGAAAATACAGCGGAGCATCACAGAAATACATTACACTTTAACACAGATTCACACAGAAAACAGCTGTTTTAAATAGTAAAAATATTTCCCAATATTACCACTTTTGCTGTATATTGGATCAAATAAATGCAAGCTTGTTAAGCAGAAGAGACTTCTTTTTCTCCTTCAAACTCACGTATCAGGACTCAATATAAGGACGGCCTGAAGGCAAAGGTGAGCGTAAAAGATGCTCAGGATTGTTGTCGGAGCTGTGGAGCGTTGTGTGAGAAGTTGTTTTCTGTGAAAGAAAACTAATAAACCTAATGCCGTCAAAGAAAATAAGTTGTGCTCACTGCTCCTGACTAAATATCCTTTTAAACATCAATAATGATTCATCTATATTTTATTTATACATTGAAGCCTATGCAGTTACTTAGCAGTATTTATTACATTTCTGTACCTGAAATATCTTTTAGACTGAGCTGAAAACCCTGAAAAGCTGTGTTTTTTTTAAGTTTATTGAAGCATAAATATTTAATGTTATATTTTTTTTCCTCTCTATTCCCCCCAGAAAAACTGTGTTGTGTACTTACATATTTCTGCTAAATAAATTGTTAGCTGGTAAACAATTATTTAAAAAAATAGTTTTTTAGTAGTAATACGATCATTTACATTGAGTAATATTTTTGTCACAGTTTCTTCAAGTTAAACCAAACTTTTATTTTGACAGGATGCTGTGAAGGCCTTTAGGTCATGTTCATGTACGTTATTTTATTTGGTTGCATTTGTGAGTTAATAAAAATTTAGAAAGTTGTTTAAAATAGGTATATAATATCACAATATCGATAAATCGATTGATATACAGTATCAAATCTTATCGTAGAGTATTTTGAGTTATCTGCAAATGTATTGCTGGGTATGAGAATCGATGTCGCATTGTATTAAGACGAACCCTCCGATTTACACCCTAGTTTCTGAACTGAACAGAACACTGGAAGAAAAGAGTTTCATGCTAATCCACATTTGGCCTCTTGAGGCTATGACTGTGAAGAGAGACTCACTAGGAATGGGTCTCAGAACATCAGGGATGAGGATCTCCACGAGGGCCTGGTACATCAGATGATCACAGGTGTTCATCCACTTTAGCACTGCCTCGTTTCCACAGAGCAGAATCAGTCCGGTCCGCGGCAGGCGGCCCTCGATTTCACTCAGACCACTTAATCAAAAATAATTCGATTTTAACATTACGCTTAATAATTAATAATTAATAATCAATAATTCATGCATTCAAACATTATTTTGATCCTCCACTTTAGATATTCTACTAACAGTGAGTAACTTTGCAACTACATGTCAACTAGCAGTCATTAGAGTACTACTAGACTGTCTGCTTAATATCTGCTAACACTTTATTCTGATAGATCCAAAACATGCAACATACTGACTGTGAGAATCTGTCAACTTATTTTACTAACCATAAACCTAACAGTCTACTCTGCAGACGAGCATGAATCAGTCGACGTGTAGCCGCAGATGATCGCCAATCATAGTTGCAAAGTTACTTGTAGTTAGTAGAATGTCAAAAGTGGAATATAACAATACAGTGTAACCAATATTGCTTGTTTAATCTAATAAACTTGATGAAACAGAGGTAGGTAACAGGAGTAACACACCTGTTTTCAGTGATGGTGACGCCCTCTACAGAGCTGGATGGAGAATAGCGCCAGAAAGTCTGCCACAAGTTCTCGATTAGATTGAACTGAAGGTTCACCACTACGTCCAAAATGGCCTGTGTGTGAAAATGGTAACAACATCTTTAAACTTGAATTAAATTATCTGAGAATAGGCCTTTATCACACTTCCACGGTCGAAGAGTGGACTTTTCAAATAATAGTAGGGATGTAATGATTCACTCAACTCACGATTCGATTTACAATTTTGATTTCACGATTCAATTCAATTCAATTTTTTTTTTTAACAAAATGAGTTTAAGACAAATTATAAATTAAATGTGTCCATTTTTATTTCTTGGACAAAATGCTGCACTTTTCTTTCTGAAACTGAAATATAACACTATAATAATAATAATAATAATAATAATAATAATATATACTAATATACCACTTGCATATTATTGCTCTTTTGTTGGTTTTGATTGCTTCGATTGTCTTCATTTGTAAGTCGTTTTGGATAAAGGTGTAAGTAACAAAAATAAATTTAATAAAAACAAACCCCAAATCAAATAAGTAACAAGAAAATAAAAATATCTTCATATAAACAAAATAAGAGCATTGTCTATGCTCATTCCATTTAAAATTAGATGCAACCATTGCATTTTAATCATGATCCAAACAAAGATGCTTGTATAATTTCGAAATCTGAATTTAAAACAGAATGGTTTGACTTCAGTTTTGTGAAACTATCCATAAATATCTGCATGAAACCGAAACAGCAGACAAAGACGATGAACGAGACGCAGATTCACTCCCTGCCAGCAGGTGGAGCTTAAAGCGTCTCCTGTAAACAAAGCAGTGCTGCACTTATGCATTATACAAAGGCAAGATAAAAAGAAAAAATACCATCTTAACTTTTCTAAAGACAGTAAGTTCCCCTCAGACACGCATTCATATAAACTCATGCCACTAACTGAATTGCCATTTGTTTAGCATCTCAACCGATTTTAATCGTCACATTTTAGATTTGATTTTGGAATTTCCTTAAAGCTACTTATCGAAGCCGGATATGACGACACGCAGACTGTGATAAAGGTCTATTTGAGCGTGACGACTGACCTCGCAGTGCTCTCTGTACAGCGTCTGAAGGGCTTTGACGTCCTCTGGTCCGACGCCTTCCACAGGCTCTCCGAGGTCAAGTTCAGTGAACTCTGGCAGAGCTATGGACCCGTCTAATGGGGCACAAGGGGAAATTCAGAAAAGCTCTTCTACAACACGAATGTGCGCTAACAGTCTCCTGTGATTTTTGCGTAATGTTTACCGAGGAACTGCTGATGATGCTGGCTTTGAGCGATGAAGGTCTGCTCCGCAGCGCTGGGTGTGTGGCCCCCGCTGGAGAAGCTCTCCCCCGAAACACCGTCAATCTTCGGTACCGGCTTGAATCTAGAGAAGAGACAACAACAGATGAGCCCTGTTCCAAAACAAAACCAGCTCCCTTTAGAGCTCAAATGGATAGCAACAAACTTTACACAGGCGCTACATGTACATTTATAGGGCCCTATGAAATCAATTTAATTCTTTTTTTCCAAATTCCATTTTATAAAAAAAAAAAAAAAAATGTGGATTATGTTTTTGCCCCCATTTAAATTTTTCTAGATTCTGTATTAATGGTTAAATAAAAAAACTATCCTAACTGAAATAATGAAACATACGATATTAAAGACAAAATTAAGACCCTAGGAAATGTTTTATTTTCTCAAATTGTTTTCTGACCAAATTTGTGTTTTCCATTTATTTTCCGGATTCATTTTTAATGGTTTCTTTAATTACTAATAATCAAAAGCATCACTATTTAATTTGTTATACTTTTTTTTTTTTTACACCCCATAATCAAATTCTGTGCCATTCACGTTATATAGTAAATTGCATTTTTATGATTGGTTCTCACGATTCAATCCACATTTGTGCATGCATTTAAGGTATACATTTGATCAGTACATGCATTTCCTGTAAACTGAACCTTGACCTTGGTGTTGCTAGCGTCATGCTCTTCTGTTGGGAATACTACTAGCACACGGGATACTCTTGAGAAGAGCGCTACCGATCTCTTTCCTGTGGTTTGACAGTCTACAGTACCTCTGCTTCTGCTGGACGGGCTGCTGTCTCAATGCCATGTACTGCATGTCCTCCTGCAACCGGTTCAGAGGAGAGTCCGGCTTCACACGGATCCCGTAATAGTGATACTTAGAGTTCCCTCTGAAATCAAGGCCAGAAATGAGACTGCTGTGAATAAATGCAGGCTTTCTGTTCAGTGCACATTACCAACCAAATGATTCGATTACATTTGGAAAATAAAAGCGATTTAAGTGTGTGAAAAATAAAGTTTTCAGTGCGATAACCTCCTCTTGCTGGGTTTGTATCAAGAGACGATGATCTTAAAAGAGTTAAGAGCATTTATTTAAAATATAAATCTTTTCTAACAATATAAACTAGAGTTCAAAAGTTTGTCGTCAGTAAAATTTCATTCATTTTTTGAAAGAAATTTAAAAAATTATTCAGCGTGGATGTGTTAAATTGATAAGAAGTGATAGCAAAGATTTATATTGTTAGAAAAGATTCTTTTTAACTTTTTATTCATCAAAGAAAAAATATTTGATTTGATAATTCTAATAATAAATCAGTACATAGAATGATTTCTGAAGATCATGTGACACTTTATACTGGAGTCATGATGATGGAAAATCAGCTTTGCATCACAGAAATAAATTATATTTTAAATGATATTAAAATAGAAACCATTATTTTATATTGTAAAAACATTTACTGTATTTTTGATTAAATAAATGCAGCCTTGATGAGCGTTACTTGTGTGTGATATCCGTTAGCTGATTTTACCGGGTGCCCAAGCGGCGTGTGCGCAGCCCCATGAAGATGGAGCGGATGAGCTTCCCGAAGGACGCAGCGTTGACGGGATCCAGCTTCTGCTCCTGACAGTGGCGCAGGTAGTGACTGTAGAGCGTGGAGCGCGGCAGACTCACGCCCTCCGCCGTCTCGTAATTATCCAGGAGCCATTGCAGCTGTGAAGAATTCATCAGATAAAGTGCACATTTCTTTACATAAATTAGCATCTTGTGTTCTATGGAAGAAAGGAAGGAAGGAAGTCACAGATTTGGAATGAAAATGGGTCTGGACGAGTAAAACAGTTAATATTACAAATACTGAAACCATACACACAGAAGAACGATACAAGTAAACGTTGCCATTTAAAAAGTCCACACTGAAAATCTGGAAATAAACATTTACTTCATTTAAAATGTATGGAATGCAATGTTCTGAATTTATAATACGACTCTTTTGAATGGCACAGTGTAGGAAAGAGAGAAAGCGAGAGAAAGCGAAGTGCAAAGAAAGCGAAGCGGTGCATGTTCACAACTTACATGACTGTTGAGCAGCGAACTTCTCTGACTGGACAAACCTTCAGACTTTTGGAGCGTCTCAATCGCCATTTCAATCTGATAGACCAAAGAGCAAAAGAATAAAGGAGAACAAAAACAAAAAAGGGGGGAAAGTAAATCAAATGAAGGCTGTAGCGACAGAGAGCTGAGCAGCAGAAACAGACCCGACTGAAGCATCCCAGCCACCAAACACACTTCAGCCCTGCACCGCACATATAATCATAATCATCCAGCTTCGGTTAGCTTTCATTCACTAAAGGATGCTTGTGTTTTCAGCTCTTATAGACGTCTCTCATAAAAAACAGTCTAAAATGATTAGCACTTAAAGGGTTAGTTCTCCCAAAATAGAAAATCAGCCCATGATTTACTCACCCTCTAGTATACATGACTTTCTTCTTCCAGATGAATTCAATCAGTTATATTAAAAATTGTCTACTGTGAGAGAAAAGTATTTGTAATGTTTTAATTTTATGATTTTATTTTACAAAAGCACACTGATTTGCAACATGAGGCATGTTTTATTATGGATGGATGCGCTTTATTTGACTACTTCTGGACTGTTGAACAAAAAAACTAAACATTCACTAAAACTATAAGGCTTGGAGGAGCAAGACAGTTTTTATGCAACTCTGATTGGATTCGTATGAAAGAAGAAAGTCATATACACATAGGATGCCTTGAGGGTGAGTAAATCATGGGCTTAATAGAAAAATGATTAAAATATGTCTTTAATCGTTCCAAGCACATACGTGACCCTGGAGCACAGAACCAGTCGAGTCGATTTGGTGAAATTGAGATTTACACTAATCATCTCTCCAGTGATGTGTGGTTTGTGAGGAGGACAATATCTGTCTGAGATACAACTATTAGAAAATCTGGAATCTGAGGGAGACAAAAAAATCTAAATATTGAGAAAATCATCTTTAAAGTTGTTCAGATGAAGTTCTTAGCAATGCATATTACTAATCAAACATGAAGTTTTGATACATTTACGGTAGGAGATTTACTAAATATCTTCATGAACATGATCTTTACTTAATATCCTCATGATTTTTGGCATAAAAGAGAAATGTATAATTGTGACTCATGCAGTGTATTGTTGTGTATTACTGATGACTGCTTCTGTGCTGCAGGGTCACGTATCAGAGTAAGTTCAGTCGTGTGCGTCTGTGATTGGAGCTCACCGTGGCGGGGGAGGCTCTAGTGGTCTGAGCCGTGCTGTGAGGGGCGGAGCCATCCATGGAGTTTCCTCCAATCAGATACGCTCCTGAGCTGCTGATGATCTGTCCTCCTGACAGCCCCATGGCCAGAGCACCGTTCCCGTTGTTGGTCAAACTGTGAGAGCTCACCTGAGCCGAGCTGCCCTGCGTGTCGAAGTAGTTCCCGCCGCTGTTCTGGTTGTACAGCTGCGGTTCTGAGTATGAATACGTCCGTCTGCCGATGAAACAAGAGCGATTCAGACAGAGTTCGGTTTCTTTAATTGACTCGAGAAACATAATAAGTCTCGTCTCGATGCGTTCGCATCCTTTCAGCTTCAGGTGAGAGTGCTGTTTCCATGGATACACAAATCACCAAAGCATAACTATTTTATAGAGAACATTGCTTCTGATTGCCTTTCTGATATGTGCTCTCTCCATTCGGCTGATGACATTTTATTTATAATAGCCAATTTAAAAGATCTTAGCCTCTTGCTGAGTGCATTTCTAAATATGAGCGATCTGAATGTTACTCAGAGAGAGAGAGAGAGAGAGAGACAGAGAGATAGACAGAGAGAGAGAGAGCAGACAGATTCTTCTGTAAAAAGCAGACGATCCCAAATTATTACCAAATCTTAGAAATAGACACTTTGACAAGATGCTAAATCGAGAATCGGTCAAATGTTTGAGAAAAAACAAATATTGCACTTTTCCCCATATCGCCCATGTTTTATTTGTATGAGAGACTAATTCTGCATTTTACTGGTGCACTTAGGCACTTCTCAGCATTTGTGCTAATGACAAAGCCATGGCTCTGACATCCATTGCAGAGATCATGCATGTATGTATTGCTCATGAACACACTCACATGGTCCCGTTGGTGTAACCGGGGTTGTTTTCCTCCTGAACGTACTGCACCTGTGTTTGATACACATGCTGGACCTGTTGAACAGTCTGCGCCTGAAACACACCACACACTTACTCCCAGAGTCACTCACGTCTCCATAAAGACGGAGAATATATAAACACGTGGTTTCAGATGATAGTGAAGCAAACAGCAGTATATTATAGTTATAATTCTTTCATTAAGATGCAAACAGAAAGAGACTGATGCAATGCTACATTTCTCCAAATCTGATGAAGAAACAAACTGGTCCTGATCTTGGAAGGCCTGAGGGGTGAGCACATTCTCAGCAGTTTCGGCTGAGTTATAATAGTTTGTTAGACTGCTGTGGGCTGCCTCACCTGTTGCTGGACCTGAGACGCCACCTGCTGGACACTGACCGCAGACGGCACAGGCACGCTGGTCTGGAGCGGCACGCTGGACGTGGAGTCAGCGCCGGCCTCGGGGGTCTGCATGGCGCCTTGGACACACAGAATCAACATCATTCACATAATAATTCCTGATTAACTCTTTCTCTAACAAACACAGAAGTGTCCGTGTTCTCACTGTTATACACTAGGGGGCGCAGTTACACATCTCCTGAATGAGTCACTGATCACAAACACAGACCAGGAAGACGCAGAAACGAGCATCTCGTATGAAAACTAATGCGATCCTCAACACTAACAGTGTATAATGAGAACAGTCTGATGCTAGCGAGTGAAGTGTGGATCCAGAAAGTGTTAAAGGAGTTAACTACTGCAGCTTTACTCTGATTATATTACTGAATATGATCCTGATGTACAGTTTTTAGAAAAATTTGTTTTTCTCAGCTTTTTGCTCAAAATGTTGCTTTTTTTATGAAACCTGCCTACATTCAAGTGTTAATGATAATTAAAAAAAACAATGCTTGAAGCTGGAATAATATTTTTATTTTGATGTATTGCATGTTCAGATATTCATACAACAAAATATTCTGGAGGCCATGAGATTTTAGTGAAAATCAGCTAAAATGCTGATGAGGAAAGAGTTAACTTGCCCTAAAAATCACGAAGAAACAAGTTGTTGCAGCAGAAGGCACTGTATTTAATAATCATTGTATACAATAAATCACGAGCTTCAGAGCCAGCAGACGAAACACGGTCGTGTTATCTAATTTTCGGAGTCTGTTATTTGTGAATGTGAACACAGTTCTGGGAGTTAATTCTAACGAACCACTTTTATGAGACTTTGCTCAAGCATTTTAGAATAACAAAAATGGCATTTCAGATTCTGAGCAATGAGATCGGTCCAATGGTTGGTCCCTGAGGAAATACACACAGTGCTGATTTGGACGGGATCTGTGTGTTCTGGGCAGGTCATCTGCCCGTACCCAAAGCAATAAATGTAGTTAATATTTAACCACCTCGACAGGTTTCTCTATACTCACGCTTTAAGCCGATGAGATTTCAAAAGCAACAGCTGACGTTCCTCTTGAATGCAGTATTGCTGAAATCATTAATGTAAGAAACTATGTATAATTGCATTGGTTGTTCTTGCTCCCGTGCATGCGAGCATTAATGCGGCAGGTAAACAAGCCGTGTTTGAGCAGCGGCGCTCGACCGTACACGCAGCCCAAGGCTTCTCAGCTGTAAAAGTTTCCATGATCAGGTCTCTGCAGGTTAATTACCCTACAGCCGAGCTTCTCTCCCCAGAGACTCCCTCCTCCTCCTCTTCCTCTGCTCCTCATTTACCTGAAGGGTGCAGGTGCTGTTGTGTTCACTTCACCTCCCCCCCAGCCCTAAACGTCTGATTACCCAGCATTCCTGACTCACACATAATCACGGCCATTTCCAATGCACACGCCAACTAGAACACGCTTAAACTATTCAGAGATAGCACTTCTCACATTTGATGCCAGTTTGGATTACCATATGGGGTTATATGACGTTGCTAAAAATAACATTATTTTATGTATTTGGTGTAATATGTTTATGCAGTTTAAGGTTAAAAAGACTAGTTTCTAGTTTTCAGTTACTTGTTTTTTACTTCCTGGTGGCATTAAGTGATCTACACAGCATCAGATTCACAGAAATATGGTAAATGCAAAAGGATACATTGCAACTATCCATTTGTGCACGTAGTGAAATAAACTAACGAAGCACATCTATAAAAGTATTTCAGTTACAGCTTTGAATTCTGCCCAGTCAAACTCTACATTATTTCAGCACACATGCATCTGTTACTCGTACGCTTGACAGATCCAGACACAGATGTTTCCCTCATCCTAATCCTAATTTATATCTACTTTTGTTTATTGATGAATCATTCTGGCACTTGATGTCCAGTGTAAAAGTGTGGATGTTGAAGCAGGGCTCTGTCTGAAGTGACCCCACCTGCTCCCCGTCTGTGTATAATCATGCACCTGTCTGCTCCCTCCTCCACCCCCCAGCTTCACCTTCAGCTCCCTGTGGGACACTTAAACACACAGCTCTGCTGAGCTTCTGCACACTCAAAAGCTGAAGGGGTAACAAAGGCCCAAGAGGAGGGCGACACTAGCGGTCTCTACCCCCACGGCCCACGGAGCGAGGGGTCAAACCTGCTTTTGGGATGCCATACATAGATATATATATCAGGCAGGACAATCTGAGTTTGAGTCTCATGCATGCACAAAGGTTACAACAGAGGGCCATGCAACAATGCATTGACCAAAAAGTGGAAGAAGGTTCTTGAGATTATTAAAGATTATGAAAGTGGTCGTTTTAAAAACGGTTCACCTAAAGGGCAACCAAAAATGGTTCTTTATTGCAAACCCCTCTTTCAGAAACCTTTATTTTTAAGAGTGTATCTACTGCGCCAATTGAGCTTGAAGCGAAAATATTCAGAACGCAGAAACGATCATTAAAACAAAGACTTCTGAAGTGATTACAGTTGCTGATGTATATTTAGCAATGCCAGGGGTGGTTAAGATAAAAAAAAAAAAACACTAAAATAAAGCAAATAAAAAGAGAGAGACTTGATTAATCTTAACTATTTTTCTTTTCCCGAGCAGCATCCGCCCACGCGCTCGTGAGCTATGAACCTCAAAGCGTTTAGCTAGAACTGAAATGGATATGAATTATTTACTCAATCAGTATCTCTTAAAGAGATTGGGAAGGGAACGGGATACTGCGGACAGGTGGCACGGCTTCGCTGATAACTAGCGCTTTCTGACATCCCTCCGTCCCCTCGGTTTGACCATTAACAGACTGACAGGAGGAAGACAACGACAGAAGATAAACCTAAAAACACCGGACCTGAGAGAAACACCTGGAATAACAAGATCACCTTAGCTAGCTGGATTGCTTTTGTTTGCTTTCAGAGAAAACACTTAATCCATTAAGCACAACACATTTCCTTTGACTAAATTCACTATTAATTTCCAGAATATCAAAAGTTGCATTTCTATCAGTGAAGCAGGCTGTAGTGATATCCCATGATGCCTCTCTCCACTGAGCACATGTCAGGTCTTCTTCATGACACACACCTGTTCCTCGGTCTATAATGAAGACAACAGGGGAAGCGAGACGCTCTTCATCTCACAGAGGACCCTGATGCAACTCCAGGAAACCCTCGGCGGTTTGTTTAGTCGATGTGACTCGAACCTGCTGCGGTCTGGAGTATGTGAGGATCGCCCGCAAACTGCATATAATGCAATAAAAATGCATGCGTGTGTATTTATATACAAATACATAAATAAACACAACACACACATATGTAAATAATATTGGGATTATTTTGGATGCGATTAATCGCTTGGCAGCACTAGAAAACTGATGATGATGATGCATTATTATACTTGAGCCTTTCATAGAAAAATAAAGGATTATAAATACAGAAAATTCTGACAACATTCAACAGCAGGACACATCTTCAATCCCATGACCTTCCCTGCATTTCTTCCTTTAATGCAACCCAACCAGCTACAGAATATAATGTCAAAATGCCATGTTTGATTCGACAAGTGATGTCAATACTAATGTTACTATGAGCTTATAATGGATTCTACACAGCTAACTTAGGCTGAGATGTCCACTACTCTTTGACATTTGGCTATTAATGAGCTCTAGATATCCAGCACACAAGTTTTAGTGTATGGATGCCCAACTATGTGCGCCCTATGTAGGGAGCACACTAGGTTTTGAGACGCGGCCACAGAGGCTGAGGGCCAATAGCTTAGCAAGAGTAACTCCTGCTTTATAACAATAGAAGACAGACACATTATCTTCATATGCGCATTATACCCCACAAAACGCATCTTAAAACCATTCAGGAACATTCATCAGCCGAAACCAACAGCTCAAACAACTCGGAGAAGAGAAAACTCACTCGGTTTCATCACAAATGAGCGTCAGAATGAAGCTGGGGATAACGCCTCACAAAAACGAGACACATATATACAGGTTTATTACAACCAAATCGTTTTCAGCAAATAGAAACGTGAAAATTATCACACAAACGGTGTGTTTTCGAACACGAACGCAAACTGTGATGAAGAATCGCTTCACGATGCTAACATTAGCCGCTTAGCAACACCTGCTTCGTGAGGAGAAGATGATGCTGCGCTTCAACAAAACACCGATTTCATCGCGTTTTCTGCGTCAAAGTCTCGCAAACGCGTGTCGTTGTCGTCGTATTTACTCGTAAACAGCATTCAAACCGCGACAGATGTCGTTTTTATATTCGGGTTTAACAAAGAGACGCGATTGAGATGAGAAACATCTGTAGAGAAGGATGAGGAAGATCGACGGCGATGAAACCGTCACAAGATCTTCAGATTCGACTCCAATCATCAGAAATAACACACCTGAGCATCCAGCAGCGATTAAAGCGGGAACTTACTGATGAGCGAGCGGGTACTGTGGAAGTGTTCACCTGGACTGGTGTGAAGATGAGGATGAGGAAGGTGACGGTTAGGATGTTGTTATTGTTGGTGGGTTACAGTCGCCAGGACTACGGTGACTATGGCGCTGCAGCTCAGGGCAACGGTTGCTATAAACCTCAGCGCGCAACCGTGTGCTGTTCACACACAGAATGCTAATACACCAATAGGAGGCGCTTGACGCCGTGTGGGCGGGGCTTTCTGAAGCAAGTGTGGTTGAGATGAATGAAAGGACTAATTTGCGCATGCGCACGTCACACTGTCCAACTACAGGTGCTGGTCATATAAATAGAATACCATCAAAATACAATCAAGTTGATTTAACCATTTCCATTCAAAAAGTGAAACTTGTATATTATATTCATTCATTACACACAGACTTATATATTTCAAATGTTTATTTCCTTTAATTTTGATGATTATAACTGACAACTAAGGAAAAGCCCAAATTCAGTATCTCAGAAAATTTGAATATTGTAAAAAGGTTCAGTTTTGAAGACACCTGGTGTCACGCTCTAATCAGCTAATTAACTTAATACACCTGCAAAGCCTTTAAATGTTCTCTCAGTCTAGTTCTGCAGGATACACAATCATGGGGAAGACTGCTGACCTGACACTTATCCAAAAGACGACCATTGTCACCTTGCACAAGGAGGACAAGACCCAAAAGGTCATTGCAAAAGAGGCTGGCTGTTCACAGAGCTCTGTGTCCAAGCACATTAATAGAGAGGCAAAGGGAAGGAAAAGATGTGGTAGAAAAAAAGTGTACAAGCAACAGAGATAACTGCACCCTGGAGAGGATTGTGAAACAAAACCCATTCAGAAATGTGGGGGAGATTCACAAAGAGTGGACTGCAGCTGGAGTCAGTGCTTCAAGAACCACTACACACAGACGTCTGCAAGACATGGGTTTCAGCTTCACATTCCTTGTGTCAAGCCTCTCTTGAACAACAGACAGCGTCAGAAGCGTCTCGCTTCAGAAAGGACTGGACTGCTGCTGAGTGCTCCACAGTTATGTTCTCTGATGAATTTAGTTAATTTAGCATTTCCTCTGGATATCAGTGTCCCAGAGTCTGGAGGAAGAGAGGAGAGGAAACACAATCCACGTTGCTTGAGTCCAGTGTAAAGTTTCCACAGTCAGTGATGGTTTGGGGTGCCATGTCATCTGCTGGTGTTGGTCCACTGTGTTTTCTGAGGTCAAAGGTCAACACAGCCGTATACCAGGAAGTTTAAGAGCACTTCCTGCTTCCTGCTGCTGACCAACTTTGTGGAGATGCAGATTTCATTTTACAACAGGACTTGGCACCTGCACACAGTTTCAAAGCTACCAGTACCTGGTTTAAGGAGCATGGTGTCCCTGTTCTTAATTGACCAGCAAACTCACCTGACCTTAACCCATCTATAGAAAAGCTATGGGGTATTGTGAAGAGGAAGATGCAATATGCCAGACGCAAGAATGCAGAAGAGCTGAAGGCCACTATCAGAGACACCTGGTCTCTCATAACACCTGAGCAGCGCCACAGACTGATCCTTTCTTTGTATTGGTCTTAAGTAATATTCAAATTTTCTGAGATACTGATTTGGGATTTTCCTCACTTGTCAGTTATAATCATCAAAATTAAAAGAAATAAACATTTGAAATATATCAGTATGTCTGTAATGAATTAATACTGTATAATTACTATTTTGCATTAGTGTAAGGGGTAGGTTTAGACGTTAATAAAACACAATCTAATATTTATTGATGGCTTCCGGTTTTAGCTGTGTTGCTTCTAGCCACAGCCCAATTGAAAAAGCAATAAATGGCATAAATGTGATATTTTGGTAGTTAGTCAAACATTTTATCCAAAACTACACAAAATACACTACTGCTGTCATTTGATCAGCAACTAAAAGGTTTTCACAAACTAGATGAGGGTATGTAAACCTCAAAAGCAATTCATGTTCATCAATATTTTAGTTGATAAAACATTACAAATGTATGCTTCGTGTATAAATATTTACATCAATATGGATTTAGTATGTCATAAATGCATTATTTGTTGCTTATTGGCTTATGAATTATTTAAATATAGTGGCCCCAAAAATATTTCTTTATTTAAAATATAGATGCACAATATTTTTAAAGGAACTTTATCTTTAAAGTTCATCCAAAAATCTGCCATGCCATCTGAGATCAGGATGAGTTTGTGTCTTCATCAGGTTTGTAGAAATGTAGCACTGCATCAGGGTCTCATCAATGGATGCTCTGCAGTGAATGGGTGCCGTCAGAATGAGAGTCTGATAAAAACATCACAATAATCCACAGCACTCCAGTCCATCAGTGAACATCTGGAGAAGACAAAACCTGAAACACATCCAGCATTAAGATGATTTTAACTCAAACACATAGAGTCTATAATCCAGAATAACACTTCCTCCAGTGAAAAAGTGTTCTGGTCTGAATCAGGAGAGAAATCTGCACAGATCAAGCAGCGTTTAAACAGATCTAAACTAATCTGTGAGAGACAAAAGCAGATGCATCCTTCAGTAAAGACGCATGAGATCCGGCTCGAGCTTCTCTCCACCGTACAGATGTGAAGCATAAGAGTTTCTGCAATGCAATCACGCTTATTTATAGTATTTGTGTTTTTCTGAGTTGTGCTGGAGGTCGAGCTCTGGCTGAGACGTAGCTGAGGAGCACAGATTGTCCTCAAACATGGGCATCTGGATCATGGGACAGGGAGTAATGTGTTTGGCATCGTATGAGAACACGGTCTGGGCATCGGCAGAGAAACCTGACGGGTGTTAATGCAAAAAAACATCACGCCATTTGATTATTCAAAACACTAAACAATATTACCATCTAACAGCTGTAGTCCATCATTTCAGATTCCAGGTTTGAATGATGTTTCCTCGGGGTGATATTTGATCTTGGGAAAACTTTATATAATCTGTATGATGAGATTAGATGTGGATCTATTTTGGACTGCGCCTGACAGACTGCCATCTGTTGCTGTAAGAGTGGAACGACCAGATTGTGAATCATTCAGCGCTGATCGGTTTGTTCTCAGCTTGCAGTCACATCTTTAATATGCATTTAGCATCTGCTTGCTGCACATATGCAATATATGTGAATGTGCTTATAATATAGTGTTGGATGACACACAGATGTGCTGCCTATTAGTGTTGCTAGGGTGGTGTTGTCTGGTTGCTAGGAAGGCTCTCTGATTTTTTGCTGCACAATCAATCTAAACAGAAAACAAAATTGCCGTATTGCTTTGTGCAATAGTGCATCTGTAAGCATTAATATAGTTATTTTACATATTTAATCTAAAAGTAAATTGATCAGAAAATTGTTTTTCTGTAATATTTTATTAAAAAGTAATAATGAATTATATATAAAAAATATATATATATATATATATATATATATATATATATATATATACATTTTAAATTACGACTTCTTTAAAAAAACATGAAAAATCATTCTGTAAGAGAAAATGGAACTGAAATACTGACACAAATATAAAAAGATCAGTAAAATAAATACTTAAAAGATGTTTTCTTTCCACTAGTCTGAAAGAATACATGATATGCAAGAAAAATGTTTCTGCTTCTAGTGAACAGCCCCTGTTATTCTAATATATATGTGTTAATTAGTGTTACATACTAGTGTAGAGATCGTTAGTGGGTGACTGGCGCTTGGTCTCAATCAGGTCCAGTGGAGCGAGGCTGTGTCATCTGTGCTCAACTACGTCACATCAAACACAGTCACAAATCAACATGACACGCTTTACTTAAAGCCTTTAAATACAATGCATTATAAAAGTAGTTTTAATGCATTAATTATGCATCTTATAATGCACTGTATTATCATATACACTGTTTTTGAACAGTAAGATTTTTTATGTTTTTAAAGAAGTCTCTTCTGCTCATCAAGCTTGCATTTATTTGATCCAAAACACAGCAGTAATATTGCTATTTAAAATAATTACTTTGTAATTCAATATATTTTAAAAGGTAATTTATTTCCGCGATCAAAGCTTGATTTTCAGCATTTAATTCTGTTACTGTTACTTACTTTTCATGTTTTTGTTTTTATGCAATTTAAATGCAGTTTCTGAGTATAGGTAAATTCTATGATTAAACTAAAAGTGTGAATATATATTTTTCTTAGATTATAAGCAATACAAATAATGAGGATTATATATTTGAAATGAGATGAACCAATGAATCACAATAAGACTAAAAAAAGCAAAAGTCCAGTTTGATTTCATGTTGACTACATTCACTTTCCAAATGATATTAACGCAAATAGATGACAACAAGTGGAGATGATGTCTCAGATAATTGGCTTCTAATCTTTTGCTTAATTGAGCTGAATGTAGAGTAATTAATCATGAGCACACGGTTAAAATATCACAGCGTGATTATATTTAGTGTGTCTAAGAATACAGAATATTGTGAGTAATTCATAATAATCACAGGGGTTTTTTCTCTCCCAGATCATGAGGAATCTGTATCTATGGTGATGTGAGCTTCAGTTTGTTCCTCTGTGATGATGAACAGCTCCTACACAAGGCTCCTAACAACTTACACGTTTACAGACTTCGTTATCAACATCTTTAGTCTACTAGAATGATTTCTTTCTATTGCATTTTGTCCATTTGTCCATAATTTTCCTTTTTGTGGTGCATGAAACAATAGATCAGCAACAGAGTTTGTAAAGATGCTATTTTCTTTATCTGAAGACCCTTGAAAAAGTCATCCTAAAAACTAAACAGAGCATCTTTGACACATGGCAACCAACAAAGAAGAAGAGATAAAAAAGTAGAATGACTGAATGCACATAAAAATCTAAACTGAAACAAGTCATCTTAAAAAAATAAGCTATAAGGAAATAGGCTAAAGCTTACCACAAAGTAACGGTTAAAAGTAATTACCATGTATGTGTTAGGGGAAATAGTATTTTTTTGAAGTATTTATTAACAAATTAGTGTTTTTTGTGTCAGTGTCGCAAAAATGTGGACGATGATCTCCTCATTAGACACACCTTTAGAGAGAAGTGCATCTTTACGGATCATGATTATAATGAAAGAGTTTTTGTTTTCGATTTAATTTATTTAATTAAGGTGTAATCTAAAGCTTTCTATAGATGTATTTATAATGTCTCTGAGGCATGCATTCACTGAGTTTCAGTTCATTTTTGTAAAGTGCTTCTGTTCAAGACTGAGTCGGCAGAAAGCGAAAGTTTTCTTTATTTTATAAAAGCACAACGTTTTGCTGATATTGTGAGTGCACACAAATAAATATAGACCCTTTACAGTTATGAATTATGTATTACTCTTACCTTTATGAGCAAAAATGACAGTGTATCCACTGAAAAAAGTGCAAGTGATCGCACTGACACCTCCATATCCTGCAAAGTCTATGTCCATGTCCTATATTTGAGGCCCGTGCAGGGCTCTAACACAGCCTTCTGGACGTTTTGCTGTTCAAATGACCAGTTTGTGTCTCATTCAATGCCATCACAAGTTATCATTACAGTGCATTGATTGTAAATGAACAGATCTGATGTGTAACTCTGGAGACTTTGCTGCAATTCCGTCTTCATTATAGATGAAAAAGGTTCTATAATGACAAGAAATAACTCTTTTGGCACAAAGGTTCTTTAGGCTATTATTCATTCATATATTACAATATTCTGCAACATTTTGTTTTTGTAATTAAATTATTGTTTGTAGTGACTGATTTTTGGAGAAAAACTTAAATGGCACTCTTCATGTGATATTGATTAACTACATAAAATGATATAAATATATACATTTTCTAACACCCATATCTTGAATTTTGTGATCATTCACATGCATTCATAAATGCATTTGAAAACACCGAATAATGCAGTGAAAGAACGCACTCAAAATGCACACGAAATAACTTTCTTTAATCTTCCCATTAATGTGCTTTTATGCGTTATGGTCTATATATAAGTAAAACAGAAAGTAATTTTTAAACACTATTTTGATTAAGTCAGACCAGCACAAACTGAATATTGTATATCACAAGGATTTCTGAAATAAATAAGAAAACACCTGAATAATATATTCAGAATCAAAAACTAAAGTGGCTTCTGCATCATAAAAGCTGTTGTGTTGAGCTCTTAAAAATGTTCCTTTCACAGATTAAGTATGAAAACTATCAACAATGGACAACATAACACAAAACATTTTGAAATGAATAAATGAAAACAATCTGAATTATTCAGAATCAATTTCGAGAAACATACATACATATACATATACACATTGAAAAAGCATGCTTTGAATGGGAAGTTACTGAGATCATTTGAAATGTTTTTGGGCAAGACGAATTAAAGAGGTTTGTTCATCTTTTTTTCATGTTCATGTTCTTTCAGTGTTGAATTATATCTGGGGTTTGGTGATTAGAGACTGAAAGCTATTGCTATAAAGTTCTTTAAATTAATTTACATAGGTTAACATAGAGAATTGTTGACAACAAATGATCGCAAATCATTTGAGTCAGATCGGGAGTTCAAAGCGGGTTCGCGAATCATTTGAATCAGTTCGAGAGTTCGGAGCGGGTTCGCGAATCATTTGAGTCATTTCGGGAGTTCAGAGCGGAATCGCGAATCATTTGAGTCAGTTCGGGAGTCCAAAGCGGGATCGCGAATCATTTGAGTCAGTTCGGGAGTCCAAAGCGGGATCGCGAATCATTTGAGTCAGTTCGGGAGTCCAAAGCGGGATCGCGAATCATTTGAGTCAGTTCGGGAGTCCAAAGCGGAATCGCGAATTATTTGAGTCATTTTCGGGAGTTCAGAGCGGAATCGCGAATCATTTGAGTCAGTTCGGGAGTCCAAAGCGGGATCGCGGATCATTTGAATCAGTTAGGGAATTCGGAGCGGCTTCGCCGATCATTTTTGTCTAATTGGTCAAATACAGTTTAAAATACGCAAGTCGAATGCAATTATTTGTTGATAAAACCAAAACAATATTACTATTATTAAATAATATATATGCATACCCACGCAAACATCTTTTTGAGTTCAAAATACTCCAAACGCAAACAGTTGCTGCAATATTTTATATAAAAACATATAAACATATTTACACTTATATGTGTAGAGTTTTACCTTAATATGAGGCTTCGGTGTTTGTAGTTCAGCGGAGAAGCGTTTCTTAATGAGCGACCAGATGAAATAACAGACCACGCCCACCTCATGGATATTAATGACCGTACACACATACGCACCGAGCGGCAACCTTTCGCTCTCTCTCGTGAGGCCAATAAGGAAGTGACTAAAACTGCAATTCATCGACTGGCCGCTTGAGGCTGGCTGCAGAAGGGAGTCAGTCCCATAGACTCCCCATGTTAAAATGCCCAACTTTACAGCAGAAAAAAACATGTTTACAGCCTGGTTCAAAAAATGATTTTGGTCTATATTGCTAATTTTGCCCTTCATGACAACTGTGAGGGGGGTGAATTTTTTTTATAACTCATCGGTTTAAATTATATTAAGCCTTAAAGTTCTGCATAATTAAGGGCGTGGCCACTTGAGTGACAGGTGGATTGCCGATGCTGACAATGCCGTCGTGCTAGGTGGGCGTGGCTTCAGCAGTCAGCTCCCGCCTTTTTGCCCATATTCGATTATCTGGGAGAGTCGTGCGGTGACGCGCTGCCAAGATGGCGACAGCCCGCTCTGCACATTTTAGGCTTCAAAACCGCTATTGAGGAGTCTATGGGTGACGTCACGGACACTACGTCAATATTTTTTTACAGTCTATGATACGCACACACTGAATATGCAAATCATAAAACTTAATTACTAATTACAGAAACTATATCTAAAATTATCCAAAGAATGTCTAAACTGTTATCAAAAATCTATGGAATCCTAAACTTATTAAATATTTTCTTAGTTTGTTCATGGCCTAAAACATCATGTTAATTTAGATTTTGCCATAACATGACAAGCACAAGTGCAAAAACATTTCAGTGAAGATGAATACATATGAAACACACAGGACTTCAAAATCAAGGTGATATTATACTGTATTTAATAAACTGCTAAAAGTATGCGCTATATGAGGAAACGCTCTCCTCATTCAGAACTTTCCTAAATCTTTTTGAACAGAATATGAAATCAGGGTTAACAGAAGTATTGATCTGTCATCTAAACTCACTCCCAGACATGCAAGACTTACTAAAAGAGTGAGTCTGTCATTTCACAGAGAAAACACAAGCTCTGAATAATACTGACATCTTATTTTCCATCATGTTCATGTCGTATGGCTTTCAATGTTCACATCAACACACACACCGTTCCAGTTCATCTCAAATCCACACATGAGCATCATTTATAACTGATATTCTCCGGCATCAGAGGAGAACATGGTGTGTGCGCTTAAAAACAGAGAGATTAGTGGTATAAAAGTATTAAGTCATTAGTTTCCTTTAGACACAGATCAAATGGAGCCCTTGTGACCTTTCACCAGTGAAACCAGTAATGCATTAAAGGATCAGTTCACCTGAAAATAAACATTTCCTCAGTTTACTCAAGATCAGGATGAGTTTGTGTCTTTATCAGGTTTGTAGAAATGCGGCATTGCATCAGTGTCTCATCAATGGATGCTCTGCAGTGAATGGGTGCCGTCAGAACGAGAGTCTGATAAAAACATCCGTGTTCGTGGGTACAGATTCAAAAACCGAGGGTACGGTTTACAAAATCTGAGCACGGATTGGAAATTCATGGGCTAGGATAGGACATTCGAACCAGAAAGACACAGCTTACATTTGACTAAAAGGTTTTTGTCTTTATGCTCAACTAAAGTGAAATAATGAGCATATTTCCACTTTGAGAAACTCGCCATACTTGAATAAAGGGAAACAGTGCGTCTTAGGCCGGGTTCACACCGCAAGCTGCAGCAGAGCAGAAGCAGCGCGTATTTTTTTCGGCGCCTATGTTAACAGATGAGAGCGTTCACACCGCACGCAGAGGCTGCGCGGCAGAGCGTTGCAGAAGCAGAGCAGAAGCAGCAGTGCCGCGATCGTTTCGGCGCTGGGTCTATTTTTGCTGCTCTGCTGACGCTCAGTTAAAGTGAAAGTACACCTTTGATAGACAAAATAAATATGATTTCACACAAAAAGTGCTCTAACTGCACAAATAAAGCACATCTAGGGTGTTTTAACAAGAACTAGAGTATGTTACGAAAAGGAAATTATTATAAAAAAAATATGTATAGAAGATAAAGTGACCATGGCCAAAATGATCATGATCATGGCCAAAATACACATGTACTTAAACGAATGTTGCCCAAAATTTGCATTAATGATATCTACTGTGTTCTTAGCAAATTACATTAAAAAATTATGATATTTTAAACCACATATTTTTCAATTTTTTATTATATTTTTTTTCATATATTGTTTTTTTTCTTTTTCTTTTTTTTTACAAAATCTGTTAAAGTACTTACAGTTCTATCCAAAAATAGACATTTTGCCGAAATACAAAAACAACTTTAAATAATTTATATTGCTAGTTTAGCCTTGGAGATTTATTTATTATTAGTAGTTGTCGTATTCTTTTAACTAGGACTATATATTGGCAGAAGAACGGATGTCGTGCTGACAATCATAAACAACAGCACGTGGTGTCACAGGCGGTGGTCTTCAGAGTGCACCTGGAAAGACAATAATGGACGACACTCGTCTCATCGTGGAAGTTGAGAAATATCAAGTTCTTTATGATCCACACAATGTACTTTATAAAGACTTGCAGGAGAAGGAAAAAGCATGGGATGAAGTTGCAGCGGCTCTTATTGCAGATGGTAATACATTTTATAGTGTTTTTGACGCTTTCGCTGGCACACGAGCAAACAACTCAATATTTGATTCAAAATTGATTCAATTGGAACCATTCATTTACAATTTCTAAATTACACATAAGCACACAAATAACAAAAGCAGGTGATACATGCATTTATAATAAACAAGTAAATGCTGATTTCAAGATGAGCAGGAAGTCAAGGCTGTGAACCATTTACAATACACATAATTTAAAACCGTTTATTAAATTGGTTTTCAGGGTGTTTTTTGGTAAATTTGATTGCAAACAAACCCAGTGACAAGATGGTAATATGCACCATGTTCTCTCCTACGTCGGTTAATGGGATGAACCCAAAGTCTGCGTCTTTTTAGTCTCCTTAATAACAAATATAGCGCAATGGCCTTTCTTCTATCAACAACACGTACTGCACGGAAAACAAAGACAGCAAAACAAAGATCCAACAAAAGTAACAATGAAATTATTAATTAAAAAAGCTTCTTGCCAAGTCTTTTTATTTAAATGTATTTTAAATGGGGAAATAAAGCAATGCGAACGTACCCATTATAGAGCACTCTGACCAAAATCTGCTGTTCAGTTGCGCGCTGCCTCCGCTGCCGGTGTGAAAGCAAAATAGGCGCGCGCTGCTTCTGCTCTGCCTACCTGCTGCTAACGCGCTGCTTCTGCTCTGCTGCAACTTGCGGTGTGAACCCGGCCTAAGTGTTTACAGTGGTTGGCATCCACCAATCCTACAATGAGTTGCTGCAAACAGGTTAGGCTGCATTTCAGTCAAAATTAATATTAATTACATTTATTAAAATTAATATTAATGAATTTTTAAAAAAGTAATAGACAATGCACCATATGGTAACGGAGTTAGTCCCGAATTGACTCAAATGATTCGCGAAATCGCTACGAACTCTCGAACTGATTCAAATGATCGCGAACCCGGTTTGAACTCTCGAACTGATTCAAATGATCCGCGATCCCGCGTTGAACTCCCGAACTGACTCAAATGATCTGCGAACCAGGTTTGAACTCTCGAACTGATTCAAATGATCCGCGATCCCGCTTTGAACTCCCGAACTGATTCAAATGATTCGCGATTCCGCTCTGAACTCTCGAACTGACTCAAATGATTTGCGATCCCGCTCTGAACTCTCGAACTGATTAAAATGATTCGCGGACCCGCTACGAACTCTCGAACTGATTCAAATGATTCGCGAACCCGCTTTTAACTCTCGAACTGATTCAAATGATTCGTGATTCCGCTCTGAAGTCCCGAACTGACTCAAATGATTCGCGATTCCGCTCTGAACTCCCAAACTGACTCAAATGATTTGTGAACCCGCTCTGAACTTGCAGATCATGACTTATATCTACTCTTCCTCTCCTTGCAGTTTGGTAATAATAAAGATTCCTCCTTTGAACTCCCACCTCTTCTGTGGGTTTTATTGTTCTGGGTCTGAATTTGGGCTCCTGGGGCCTCAAAAAAGAAACATTTTCAATCTCCAATGTGAACATTATGACAACACCAGTGTTGTGCTAGTTACTGAGAAATAGTAACTAGTTACAGTTTCTAGTCACTTAATTTAAAAAGTAACTCAATTACTTTGTTGATTACTTACACCAAAAATAATGCATTACTGTTAAAAGTAACTTATTAGTTACTTTTTTAAAGAACTTTCTTTAATCTTCCGATTAATGTGCTTTTATGCGTTATGGTCTATACAAACACAAAGTAAAACAGAAAGTAATTTTTAAACACTATTTTGATTAAGCCAGACCAGCACAAACTGAATATTGTATATCACAAGGATTTCTGAAATAAATAAGAAAACACCTGAATAATATATTCAGAATCAAAAACTAAAGTGGCTTCTGCATCATAAAAGCTGTTGTGTTGAGCTCTTAAAAATGTTCCTTTCACAGCTTAAGTATGAAAACTATCAACAATAGAAAACATAACACAAAACATTTTGAAATGAATAAATAAAAGAAATCTGAATTATTCAGAATCAATTTCGAGAAACATACATACATATACATATACAAATTGAAAAAGCATGCTTTGAATGGGAAGTTATTGAGATCATTCGAAATGTTTTTGAGCAAGACAAATTAAAGAGGTTTGTTCATCTTTATTTCATGTTCATGTTCTTTCAGTGTTGAATTATATCTGGGGTTTGGTGATTAGAGACCGAAAGCTATTGCTATAAAGTTCTTTAAATTAATTTATATATAAGGTAAACATAGAGAATTGTTGACAACAAATGATCGCAAATCATTTGAGTCAGATTGGGAGTTCAAAGCGGGTTCGCGAATCATTTGAATCGGTTCGAGAGTTCGGAGCGGGTTCGCGAATCATTTGAGTAATTTCGGGAGTTCAGAGCGGAATCGCGAATCATTTGAGTCAGTTCGGGAGTCGAAAGCGGGATAGCGGATCATTTGAACCAGTTCGAGAGTTCGGAGCGGGTTCGCGAATCATTTGAATCAGTTCGGTAGTTCAGAGCGGAATCGCGAATCATTTGAGTCAGTTCGAGAGTTCAGAGCGGAATCGCGAATCATTTTAATCAGTTCGGGATTTCGGAGAGGCTTCGCGGATCATATTTGTCCAATTGCTCAAATACAGTTTAAAATACGCAAGTCAAATGCAATTATTTGTTGATCAAACCAAAACAATATTACTATTATTAAATAATATATATGCATACACACACAAACAACTTTTTGAGTTCAAAATACTCCAAACGCAAACAGTTACTGAAATATTTTGTATAAAAACAGCCATTCACACATATATGCTTAGAGTTTTACCTTAATAAGAGGCTTCGGTGTTTGTAGTTCAGCGGAGAAACGTTTCTTAATGAGCGACCAGATGAAATAACAGACCACGCCCACCTCATGGATATTAATGGCCCTACGTACTTATGCACAGACTGAATATGCAAATCATCATACTAAATTACTAATTACATAAACTATGTCTAACATTATCCAAAGAATGTCTAAACTGTTATCAAAAATCTATTGAATCCTAAACTTATTAAATATTTTCTTAGTTTGTTCATGGCCTGAAATATCATGTTAATTTAGATTTTGCCATAACATGACAAGCACAAGTGCAAAAACATTTCAGTGAAGATGAATACATATGAAACACACAGGACTTCAAAATCAAGGTGATATTATACTGTATTTAATAAACTGCTAAAAGTATGCGCTATATGAGGAAACGCTCTCCTCATTCAGAACTTTCCTAAATCTTTTTGAACAGAATATGAAATCAGGGTTAACAGAAGTATTGATCTGTCATCTAAACTCACTCCCAGACATGCAAGACTTACTAAAAGAGTGAGTCTGTCATTTCACAGAGAAAACACAAGCTCTGAATAATACTGACATCTTATTTTCCATCATGTTCATGTCGTATGGCTTTCAATGTTCACATCAACACACACACCGTTCCAGTTCATCTCAAATCCACACATGAGCATCATTTATAACTGATATTCTCTGGCATCAGAGGAGAACATGGTGTGTGCGCTTAAAAACAGAGAGATTAGTGGTATAAAAGTATTAAGTCATTAGTTTCCTTTAGACACAGATCAAATGGAGCCCTTGTGACCTTTCACCAGTGAAACCAGTAATGCATTAAAGGAACAGTTCACCTGAAAATAAACATTTCCTCAGTTTACTCAAGATCAGGATGAGTTTGTGTCTTCATCAGGTTTGTAGAAATGTAGCACTGCATCAGTGTCTCATCAATGGATGCTCTGCAGTGAATGGGTGCCGTCAGAACGAGAGTCTGATAAAAACATCCGTGTTCGTGGGTACAGATTCAAAAACCGAGGGTACGGTTTACAAAATCTGAGCACGGATTGGAAATTCGTGGGCTAGGATAGGACATTCGAACCAGAAAGACACAGCTTACATTTGACTAAAAGGTTTTTGTCTTTATGCTCAACTAAAGTGAAATAATGAGCATATTTCCACTTTGAGAAACTCGCCATACTTGAATAAAGGGAAACAGTGCGTTTTAGTGTTTACAGTGGTTGGCATCCACCAATCCTACAATGAGTTGCTGCAAACAGGTTAGGCTGCATTTCAGTCAAAATTAATATTAATTACATTTATTAAAATTAAAATTAATGAATTTTAAAAAAAGTAATAGACAATGCACCATATGGTAACGGAGTTAGTCCCGAATTGACTCAAATGATTCGCGAAATCGCTACGAACTCTCGAACTGATTCAAATGATTCGCGAACCCGGTTTGAACTCTCGAACTGATTCAAATGATCCGCGATCCCGCGTTGAACTCCCGAACTGACTCAAATGATTCGCGAACCAGGTTTGAACTCTCGAACTGATTCAAATGATCCGCGATCCCGCTTTGAACTCCCGAACTGATTCAAATGATTCGCGATTCCGCTCTGAACTCTCGAACTGACTCAAATGATTTGCGATCCCGCTCTGAACTCTCGAACTGATTAAAATGATTCGCGGACCCGCTACGAACTCTCGAACTGATTCAAATGATTCGCGAACCCGCTTTTAACTCTCGAACTGATTCAAATGATTCGTGATTCCGCTCTGAAGTCCCGAACTGACTCAAATGATTCGCGATTCCGCTCTGAACTTGCAGATCATGACTTATATCTACTCTTCCTCTCCTTGCAGTTTGGTAATAATAAAGTAGTAACTAGTTACTAGTTACAGTTTCTAGTCACTTAATTTAAAAAGTAACTCAATTACTTTGTTGATTACACCAAAAATAATGCATTACTGTAAAAGTAACTTTTTAGTTACTTTTTTAAAGAACTTTCTTTAATCTTCCTATTAATGTGCTTTTATGCGTTATGGTCTATACAAACACAAAGTAAAACAGAAAGTAACTTTTAAACACTATTTTGATTAAGCCAGACCAGCACAAACTGATTATTGACTGATTATTGAATATCACAAGGATTTCTGAAATAAATAAGAAAACACCTGAATAATATATTGAGAATCAAAAACTAAAGTGGCTTCTGCATCATAAAAGCTGTTGTGTTGAGCCCTTAAAAATGTTCCTTTCACAGCTTAAGTATGAAAACTATCAACAATGGACAACATAACACAAAACATTTTGAAATGAATAAATGAAAGCAATCTGAATTATTCAGAATCAATTTCGAGAAACATACATACACAAATTGAAAAAGCATGCTTTGAATGGGAAGTTATTGAGATCATCCCCACTACTGGGGTAGGTTGTAACACATACTGGGGTAAGTTGTAACAGGTAGACAAAATATACAAAAACTAAGGGTACTTAAAGTGACATGCCACAAAACAGTTTTATTTTAAATGAATGGCTGCAACAATAAATATGTGTGAATATGGGGAGTGTATGAGCATATTGTGTGTTTTTGTGCATGTGTGCCTTTGTGTGTGTGCATGTCTGTACGTGCACATTCATGTGTGTGTGTGTGTGTGTGTGAGTGTGTATGTGCTCTTGTTTTTGTGACATCTCAGGACACAACTCTGTATAATGACATGGGTATGACACAGGTATTACAAGGAGAGGGTGACTTATGAGGACATAACCCATGTCCCCATTTTTCAAAACACTTATATTTTTTGAGAAAGTAAAAATGCACAAAGTTTCCTGTGAGGGTTAGGGTAAGGTGTAGGGCGATAATATATACAGTTTGTACAGTATAAAAACCATTACGCCTATGGGATGTCACCACTTTTCACAAAACGTGTGTTTGTGTGTGTGTGTGGGGGGGGGGTGTGTGAGCAAATTAACAGACGTATGTTTATCCCCACTCCAGAGAATGAACAAATGAAATGCATTCTTTACCAGTCACAATGGTGACAATAAAAAAAAAAAAAAAAAAAAAAAATCACTGAAAGTCTGGGGTTCCGCTTCATAAACGTGCCAAACCAATCAGGCCCTGCCATTTTCTTCTCATTTTCTTCTCTGGCTTATGACAAAGACTCCTCCTGCTCCCTGGTGAAGTCCTGGTGAGGACTGTAGTATCCTACATGAGGAAGGTCCCTCAATCCCTGGTCTTTCAGTTCTTTATATTTCTGCCAATATCTGTTCAAGGTTACATGGCAGATTCTGTGGGATTTTGCCACTGCCCTAACAGACTTTCCTTTCCAAACTTTCTCTGCTGCTCTTTTTAAAAGACTAGCATCGACTCCAATATCTGTTTTTCCCAACCAAGTTCTAGGCATTCTGTAGTGTTGTTAAAATCACAAAAATGTTCTTGGTTGTATGTAAGGGGATGGTTGTAACACTTTCAAAACACGTGTTACAACCTACCCCTTCACTGTCACCCAATGTTTAGCAAGCTGTATTAGCATGGTGCTTTGAAATTGGCAGAAGGTTGATACACCATTCTTTACTAGAGAAACTACAGTTTGATCTGATATAACTCATACAACATTATCTACAACGAAGTACTAAACAAAATATTATCTTGTTATTTTTTTTTACTTTTTAACCTCAGAATTAGATTTTCTGCTGTAGCTTAAGGAGAGATAGCAACACAGACTGGAAAACCTCCATGTGGGATTGTAAAGGAAGCCTGATGAAACTGAAATTGTCACCTGACTCCTATCTTGTCCCTGATTCATGGAATTGGTAGTGTTACAACTCTCCCCTTGTTACAACCATCCCCGGTCTCCTATATATAAGGTAAACATAGAGAATTGTGGACAACAAATGATCGCAAATCATTTGAGTCAGATCGGGAGTTCGGAGCGGGTTTGCGAATCATTTGAGTCATTTCGGGAGTTCAGAACGGAATCGCGAATCATTTGAGTAAGTTCGGGAGTCGAAAGCGGGATAGCGGATCATTTGAACCAGTTCGAGAGTTCGGAGCGGGTTCGCGAATCATTTGAGTCATTTCGGGAGTTCAGTGCGGAATCGCGAATCATTTGAATCAGTTCGGGAGTCGAAAGCGGGATAGCGGACCATTTGAATCAGTTCGGGAGTTCAAAGTGTGTTCGCGAATCATTTGAGTCAGTTCGAGAGTTCAGAGCGGAATCGCGAATCATTTGAGTCAGTTCGGGATTTCGGAGAGGCTTCGCGGATCATATTTGTCCAATTGCTCAAATACAGTTTAAAATACGCAAGTCAAATGCAATTATTTGTTGATAAAACCAAAACAATATTACTATTATTAAATAATATATATGCATACCCACACAAACATCTTTTTGAGTACAAAATACTCCAAACGCAAACAGTTGCTGCAATATTTTATATAAAAACATATACACATATTTACACATATATGTGTAGAGTTTTACCTTAATAAGAGGCTTCTGTGTTTGTAGTTCAGCGGAGAAGCGTTTCTTAATGAGCGACCAGATGAAATAACAGACCACGCCCACCTCATGGATATTAATGAGGCGTACGTACTTACGGAAGACTGAATATGCAAATCATCAAATTAAATTACTAATTACATAAACTATGTCTAACATTATCCAAAGAATGTCTAAACTGTTATCAAAAATCTTCGGAATCCTAAACTTATTAAATATTTTCTTAGTTTGTTCATGGCCTAAAACATCATGTTAATTTAGATTTTGCCATAACATGACAAGCACAAGTGCAAAAACATTTCAGTGAAGATGAATACATATGAAACACACAGGACTTCAAAATCTAGGTGATATTATACTGTATTTAATAAACTGCTAAAAGTATGCGCTATATGAGGAAACACTCTCCTCATTCAGAACTTTCCTAAATCTTTTTGAACAGAATATGAAATCAGGGTTAACAGAAGTATTGATCTGTCATCTAAACTCACTCCCAGACATGCAAGACTTACTAAAAGAGTGAGTCTGTCATTTCACAGAGAAAACACAAGCTCTGAATAATACTGACATCTTATTTTCCATCATGTTCATGTCGTATGGCTTTCAATGTTCACATCAACACACACACCGTTCCAGTTCATCTCAAATCCACACATGAGCATCATTTATAACTGATATTCTCCGGCATCAGAGGAGAACATGGTGTGTGCGCTTAAAAACAGAGAGATTAGTGGTATAAAAGTATTAAGTCATTAGTTTCCTTTAGACACAGATCAAATGGAGCCCTTGTGACCTTTCACCAGTGAAACCAGTAATGCATTAAAGGATCAGTTCACCTGAAAATAAACATTTCCTCAGTTTACTCAAGATCAGGATGAGTTTGTGTCTTCATCAGGTTTGTAGAAATGTAGCACTGCATCAGTGTCTCATCAATGGATGCTCTGCAGTGAATGGGTGCCGTCAGAACGAGAGTCTGATAAAAACATCCCAATAATCCACAGCACTCCAGTCCATCAGTGAACATCTGGAGAAGACAAAACCTGAAACACATCCAGCATTAAGATGATTTTAACTCAAACACATAGAGTCTATAATCCAGAATAACACTTCCTCCAGTGAAAAAGTGTTCTGGTCTGAATCAGGAGAGAAATCTGCACAGATCAAGCAGCGTTTAAACAGATCTAAACTAATCTGTGAGAGACAACAGCAGATGCACTTCTTCACTGGAGGAAGTGTTATTATGCTAGTGTACTATCTGTTATGTTCTGTCTTCTCCAGATGTTCACTGATGGACTGGAGTGCTGTGGATTATTGTGATGTTTTTATCAGACTCTCATTCTGACGGCACCCATTCACTGCAGAGCATCCATTGATGAGACACTGATGCATTGCCGCATTTCTACAAACCTGATGAAGACACAAACAATTTGTTTTCTGTAAAAGAGCTGCAGAACATTTTTATTCACAGGCTGCAGAGAAGAGAAACTGAAAAATGGAAAGAAAAACACATGCATAAAGTGCTAGAAGTAGTACATGTCTAAAAGAAAAGAAAAAGCCGGTTGATACTGCGTGTGCATGTATGAGTCTAGACTAATACGTCTAGCTATGATTATATCAGAAGCATGCAGTGAGAAACTTGCAAAAAAAAGAAAAAAAAAGCACCAATTAGCTGCAAGAAGCATGAAAGAAACCGCATGTCTTCGGTTCATGCAGCACTTGTTTATACGACTGCGAGTCCAAACCTCTTCTGCTACATGATTCCCATCGCACTTCCAGACCACAGACGTCTGGCCTGAGAGACTCTGGACTGCATTACAGAGATGATGATGATGATGATCAAACAAAGTAGAAAAAGAAATGAAAATGATGACCTGAAAATGGCATCATAATGGGAGACTCTACTGGCTAGTGAAGCAACCGCACAAAGAAAATGTCTGGGAACAAATTCATTTAAACAGACTCAACCGAATCCCAGCATGCACCTCCGCTGTGCATCATCATCATCATCATGAAAAACACTTTTGCATATAGATATAGATCAATAAATCCTGTGCACTTCAAGGTCTGAATGTTTCAAGAACAAAAGCAACACAGGTAAAAACAAGACGATCAAATTGAGTAAATGCAGCTGTGGATCTGATTGGTGTTGACTCTCAGTCTCAGTCCAGCGGCGTGGGGTCAGCGATGGGCATGGTGTGCAGGACCTCGTCCAGCAGCTGCAGCGCGCGGTGCAGGTGGATCTCGATCCAGCAGGGCGTCTCTTTGATGCTCTGTCGGGGGTAATCCGGACCCCAGCCCTTCACGAAGCTCATGCGCAGGATGCAGAGCCGGCGGAGGTCATCCACACCGATTCCAGCGGCCGCAGACAAACCTGCAGGAGCCATGAAGTTCAACTTTAAAAAACATGACAGGTTTTCCCCACAACCCACTGTCTCTCATGTTTTTAAATGAAAAAGTACACTTTGTGTTTGGTTTTTGGTCCACTGTATTAAACTATGCATACATGCATGATGTGATTTTAATGCTAATTTGTTTAAACAAATGTATATATTCTAAACATCATGCACTTTTTTTCACATAATAGTTATATTTTGCTCGATGCACCCTCTTGTGGCCTGACTGAAATTATGCCTTTTAAATTCTATTATAATTAAAATATTGATAATATTTAAGTACAAAATTCTAATTAATTTTTCATCTGTTTTGACAGTCCCAGTGACCACATGATGCACTTTACACCAGCTTTTCTCTGGCATGCAATAAAAAAATGTAAATACTAATCCCGGCTTTTTAACTACAAAATTGTTTTTTTTTTTTCTTGTGTCGTCTTATAACTCTGACTTTTTTTCCTATGATTCCAAGAGAAAAAGTCAGAATTGTAAGATGTAAACTATAGTAAATAAAGTAAAAATTGCAGGATGTAAATTTTAATAAAACAATTATCAGCAAAAAACGTTATAATTGAGAGATACATTCACAATTAAACAAATGAGAATGTTTTTGCTCAGTAACTATATTCTGTGTCAAAAACAACAACAACAACTGCGAGATGTAGGATCAGAATAAAAAAAATAAAAAATACATTTTTAAATTCCAAGATGTAGACTCAAAAATGTTGAATTAACTCAGAATTCCGATAAATACGATTTAGATTAAACAAATTCCCAGGAAAAAAGTAAAAATTCCAAACTGTTAACTCAGAATTCAGAGAAAAAAAAAGCAAAAATGTCAAGCTAAAAACTCAATTCAAATTAATAATTAGCAATTGCTAGATATAAACTTGCAATGATGAATAAAAACACCTGTAAATTGTGAGATATAAATTTGTGACGGCAATCTTTTTTTTTTTACATTTAAAGTCACAATTCCCTTTATTGTTTTAATTCCGTGATAGAAACCAGCTTCCATACATAACACTACTTCATCAGAAATCTTGCATTACGACAGAACTACACTTTATTTTGAAACACCTCTAATGTCTATGCTATTAAAATCTGCGATGATTGTCCGATCCTGAATTAGGTGGAAGTGCATCTCTTACTGATAGCAGGAGCGATTCCTCCCACAGATCCAGGGCCGGGGATGTTTCCGGCCACCGCTGCTGCTTGAGCGGCTGCTGCTGCTTGTGCGGTCGCTGCCTGCTGCTGCATCTGTCTGTGACACTGACGCAGATCAAACACCTGCGGGACACAACACTGCTTCAGATTCACCGCGTCAACACTGCAGATGCATTAGTCTACGTGTTTGAGCCTTGTGAAGTGTTCTGGTTATATTTTAAGTGACCACTCCAATTCAGTTAGTATTAGAAAAGAGTTTAAGCATAAAAACAATAAGTGTAACACTGCTCTGAATGGTTGTGCAGACATCAGACGTCCCTCTCGTTCTG
The DNA here is from genome assembly GCF_023724105.1 of Carassius gibelio. Classification (NCBI taxonomy): domain Eukaryota; kingdom Metazoa; phylum Chordata; class Actinopteri; order Cypriniformes; family Cyprinidae; genus Carassius; species Carassius gibelio. The sequence goes on along the minus strand of NC_068405.1, from coordinate 24,283,892 downwards.
ACCTTGATGTAAGCGCTGGGGTAGATCTTGTGCACAGCGTCTCCTGGAGCTCGACCGGCTTCACGATCCAAGTAGTAGCTCTGGACGAAGACGGCGTGATCGCTCAGACAGCGAACCCAGACGTCCCCTTCCCCTTTACACTCCAGCTGGACGCCCTTCCCGATGTGCAGTCTGAAAACAGGACACAACACAGCAGATCAAGCCCAGTAATCACCAGCTTCACCAGGGGCACGGCGTCAGCTCTACCTCGCTCTCTCGATCGCCTCCGTTCGGTGGACGTTGCTGAGCTGACCGAGACAGAAGCGGTCTCCTCCGGAGGGGTCCACGTACCCGTCCACGGTCACGATGGGACAGGACGAGGGAACTTTAAAGGTCTCGCCCACCTGAACGTCCATCTCGAAGTAAGCGATGGAGCACCAGTACTCTGGAGCTGCCCAAGAGCAGGAGACCATGAGACACCCGAACACGAGCGAGATGAGATCGAGACAGAATCAAACTCTTACCAGGGTGGTTGGATATCGGTGGCTGGAACGCGATTTCGTTGTGAACGGGCCCTGAGGAGAAATAACACAGATTGTGTCATAGACGGTTATCTTTTGGAGTCATAAATCAAAGACTTTAAAGAGGTGCAGTCTAACATGTGTTACACCTTTATTATACTCTGCTCAGGTCCGTGTATTTTTTGGTCATTCGATTTTCTATTTAAAAATGAATAAAGATAAATGAGAAACAGTTTGATTTTCGTTTTGTTTAAGAAACGGAAAATGAAAATTTAGCTGGATTTTTCGTATTTTTGTTTGTGGGTAAAAAATGAGATTATGCTTTAATATTTGTTTGAATGTGTGGGCGGCGCTGAAACGCCCCTTTCATCCCTTCTGTACTGCACCGACAAGCGGCAACCGCAAGCTCAGTTCATTTTCACCAGGAGAGAAGCGGCAGACGGCAGAGTTTATTAATCCTGCCAATTCTTTGCTAGTGGTGCTTGCAAGCTTTATATATATATATATATATATATATATATATTTTTTTTTTTTTTTTTTTTTTTTGACCAAACAGAAATTAATTTATTCAATGACATTTGAATTTTACTGTAAGATCTACAATGACAAATATGTGCAGATGTTTTGCCTACTAATTTTATTCTATGCCTATTTAAGAAAAACCTCACAGCCTAACATGTTTTCATTTGCTATACAAACAACAGCAACTGAAGCTTTATCTTGTAGAGTGTAGTCTGCTGCACTTCTCCGATCGGCGGATCCAGATCCACAGCTTCCATCCCGATAACAAGAGGAAAGAGCTTCAGCTCCATCAGTTTGGGTCGTAAGACACCCTAAATAACATGAAAACTCAACAGGATTTGCTTTCTGTCATCTCGGTCTACATTAACTTCTTTCTGAAATGTCAGAAATGAACCAGGCTCATGCATCAGACGAACCATGTCTTACTGGACACGTCTACTTTTAAAATAAGCCATTTAAATAGAATAATAATAATAATAATTTTATATTTAGGCCTATGTAATTCAAATGAAACCAACGAGAGGTGCAGTGTTTCCCGTCTGAACTCATTATCTGTAACGATGTCACACCGTCACTATATTCATACAGTCATCTACAGAATTCGTGAATTCAGTTCATAATTCTAAGTAGCCTATAGCATATAATTAAAACATTTAAAGTAGACTAATTATGGGGAAAACTTAACTTATATTAATATAAATTTTATTATAAATGTGGGGTTGGATTTTTCCCATTTAATTTTTTTTTTTATGAATGGCCTAGAATAAAATAAGTAGGCAAAAAATTTGTAGTAGGCCTATATTTTATTCCATGTTGTTGTAGATCACAGGCTAAAGTAAAATGCAAATGGTGTTTTATGAATAAAGTTGTTAAGTCTGCTTTGTCAATAACTGCAGCAGCCGGAAAAATATAATATTATTTTTTTTATTTTATTATTAATTTAATTAATTATTATTATTATTATTATTATTTTATATTGCAAGCACCACTAGCAAAGAATTGGCAGGATTAATAAACTCTGCCGTCTGCCGCTTCTCTCCTGGTGAAAATGAACTGAGCTTGCGGTTGCCGCTTGTCGGTGCAGTACAGAAGGGATGAAAGGGGCGTTTCAGCGCCGCCCACACATTCAAACAAATATTAAAGCATAATCTCATTTTTTACGCACAAACAAAAATACGAAAAATCCAGCTAAATTTTCATTTTCCGTTTCTTAAAAAAAACGAAAAAACGAAAATCAAATCGTTTCTCATTTATCTTTATTTATTTTTAAATAGAAAATCGAATAACCAAAAGATACACGGACCTGCTCAGTCCCATCTCTGATGATTTCATGGTTTTATGAAACCCTTCCTCAGAAACAAGTGTGTTGAGACACAAGTGAGGTACAAAGCTTTGTTTATAAGAGAAAGAATGGATTTAAGAGGCAAATGTTACATTTATGTTAAATTATTTAAATTCATGTTACATTGTAACCATGCTTTAGCAGTCATGCTACTCGATACATTGTGTCGTTTGTTCCAGTTGATCAGAAATTTAAAAGAATTCAGAAATATTTATTGTTTCTTTCCCAAATCTTCACCGTCTTAAGTCGTTAAATTATGTTTTTTATAGGGAACAAGTTAATGAAACATGGGACAGTATCCATAAACGAATAATTCGTAAGAATTAATTATATCTATATCGGTCCTGCTCGTATCCTGCAAGTGCAAGTTTTAAATAATCAAAACGTTTTGTTTTTTTATTAACATTTCTTCGTATTGTTGATAATTACAAGCATGTTATATCTTATTGTATGTTATTTTTGAAAAAACAAACAAACTCCAGACTAGGGATGTCATGACAAACAATACTACTGTACCAAAATCTGAGGCGAGACACTTACAGAAGTGTGCTGGATGGGCCATGGGCGGATGATGCTGGAGATGACCGTTCTGATGGTGAGGCACGGTGGGGGGGAAATTACTGTTCCTCGTCCAGCTGGAGCTGGCGTCTGTGGACAGAAGAGCAGAGAGCACACGTCTGACTCCGGACATCACATCTACTCATATGCTCTGAATACTGAATGCAGGAGATGCTGAAAAGCTTTCGGACTCTAGGAGGAGCTGCTGGGTGGAGGTTCACTGAGGGCTTACTGTGGTGGTACGTGGAGGGCTGGCCGGGGGGGAAACCATTCTGCTGTGAGCCCTGCCCCGTCCCAGAGGCAATCTGCAGCAGACCATCGCTGCTGTGGCTTCCTGAGAGAACACTATTGGGCTGAGCTGGGGAGAGAGGGCGGCATGCACACGTCAACACACACACAAACAATGAAACACCAGGACTGGACGGCGTGACCGCGAGCGTGCATCACTGTACGAGCCATTCCATATAATCAATGCAAATCTTAATATATAGTCCTGTATATGTGGACTTTTACATATACAGGAAGTTGCTCAACATGTCCCACTCTGTATTTTTGAATTAGTTTATGTTTCTATGCGGTTCTCATGTGCAAACAACAAAGGAGTTTAAAGGCTATAGCAAAACTTCTACGGTCACAGCACCGAGCCCTGTTGCACACCAATGAAGAATGAGTCGCCTCCACAAACGAGAAAGCTTTTCAGCATGGCCTATGCGTTTAAGGATATGAGCGAGTGACTGTGATGCGTGTCGTACTTGTGGATCCCACTGCGATGCTGGAGAAGGCGGAGGTGGAGGCCGAGCTGCTGCCCTCTGCTGGCGGGAGCATGGAGGGCGTGTTGAATGGCTCCTGGGCCACCGGGCGAGAGGGAGGGTGTTGAATCGTCTGCATGTGTCCCTCAGTGCTGGGCAGAGACTGCTGGCCTTCATAATCATACTCGTCCTTCACCATCAGACCCGACGGACCTGAAAACAGGGGTGAACCGCTATGAACATTTTGGCTGATACTGATAACCGATAATTCTTAATATATACATGATGTTGTTTTGTGTCGTGTGTGCACAGGTATTTGTATTTAAATTAAAAATACTTCTAAATACATAATAGATATGTATATATATACACAACATAACGTGTTGTATAACAATCATTTATAATATTGTGTCTTAACATGACAGCAGTCTAATAACTTTGCTGAAGCATGTGTCCTTAATGGGACAGTTCACCCAAAAATAAAAATGTGCGTCATCATTTTCTCTCCCTCCAAACCTGAATTAATGACTTCATAGATACAGTTGTTTGTCCCCACTGACTCCAATAGTATGGAAAAAAAAACTACTATGGAGGTCAAGTGTGACCATCACCTGTTAGTTACCAATATTCTTCAAAATAACGTTTGTTTCACACAAGAGAGAAACTTTTTTCTCATAGAGTATCACTCACCAGAGCCTGAAAGTGTAAGTCCAGATAAATCTAGGAGAAAACACAGGATAGTTGAATTAAATCAAGTCCATCATGAACAAGCTTTACGCTATTTAAACAAACATTAAACGAACCTATTCCTGGAGACACGACTCTCTCGTAATGGTAAGGGTTCACACACACGCTGTCACACTTCAGGTCAAAGGCAAACTGGCAGTACTTGACGTGTTTCAACTCGTTCTTATGAAGGTCCGGCCATCGCCACAACCGTGCATAGATGACATGTGGGAATCCTTTACGACCGGCCACCTAAAGGCAGAAGAGAGGACCACACACATGTATATACACACAGATTCAATGTGAAGAGTGTGGATGCGGTCCTGTCGCACCTGCAGACGGCCGTCTAGTGTTCTCTGTATGGTCACACATTTGCTGGGATGAGCACCGTTGGTGGTGATGGCGGTGATGAGCGAATCCAGCTCGTCTTTCTTCTCCTTCAGTTTCTTCACCAGACTCTCAATGGCCCGTTTGGCGAAGGTCTCGCTCTCGCCGCCCTGTCTGTGACACATCAGACTGTGCACGATGCTCAGACAGGCGTCGTTACTGGTGGGGGGGTTTGTGATGGACATCCTGCGCTGGTTATAGGCTTCAGAGAGACTCCTGTGTGCTGCTTCAGACTCGTTTCAGCAATGCACTGCGGCCAGTGAAGAGTCCATCCAAACTGTACCTGCGGAAAAATTGAGATTGATCATGTTAATGAGCGACTTAAGGTTCTTTCTCAATCATACTGCATGATTTTATAGGAAACAAAATATCAGAGATTAGTTAATATTAAGGAAACATGTTTCTGCAACCACAAAAAAAAAAAAAAAAAAGTAATTGCAACTTTATATTTCTCAGTTCTGTCTTTTTCCTCGCAACTGCGAGTTTGCATCCTGGGATTCTTTCTGACTACTTTTCACAGCACCGTCAGAAAAACGTAAACATTAAGAAAAAAACGAAACTCATAATTCTTACATTTTCTCATGAGTTTAAATCATGCAATTTTCACTTTATAACTCACAATCATTTATATAATTATATAATTGTGAAAGTCAGTCACAACTTCCTTTTTTATTTTAAATTCAGTGGCTTCTTTCGTATATGTATATGGAAAACATAAAAAAAATGTATATATAAAAGACACATTATGTATTCAAATATAAATAAAATATATAAAAATACTATACATGTTAAATATATAATTATAATAAATTTAAATAAAAGCATTATATAAAATAAAAATGCGATTTGTTTTACGTCAGAACTTCAATTTCATATTCCGATATCGGTTTTAGTAAACCATGAGCTGAAGTGATTCTGATCAATCCTCTGACAGCACAAACTAAGAGTTTAACCAGCGTCTCACACCACGATAAGTGATTTCAGACAAGCTGTGAAGACTTATAGAGGTGTAGAAGAGCCGTGAACTCGTGAATGTGAAGAGTGATGTAGAAATGAGCTGAGGCGCATGTAAACAACGTGAGCATAACATGCTAATGCTAGCACACAAGCGGCTGTTGATTTAGACTATAACTTATTATGAAGACAAACTAAACACATTTAAATGTAAAAATGTGTATTGAAATGGCATACCTGTTCTGTGTCCTGTAAACGAGTCTGTGTTTATCCGTCCAGTTTCGGTGGTTCTGAAGTGAATCTTGTTAGCGGCTAACCGCGCGTAACACACTTGAGCCGGACTCTACAACTATTTAAAGCGACGACAGACGTCAAGAGCACTTCATTTGAGCCAGAACTCTGTTAGACGTTGTTAAGCGCAATATATATGTTAAAAGAATGACAGAAGCGGTCACTGGGCTCAACAAAAATAAACAATGTTAACCGCGAGAGTCTCGACGCACATCACGCCCTGCTGCGCAATATGGCGAGCTGCGCATGCGCACTGCTCTCAATCAAAACAAGACACACATCGAAATAAATAAAAAAATAAAAATATGTTTCACTCAATATAGAATTTAAGAAAATATAAATTAATTACAAAAATTAATATGAAAAAATGTACTGACTCTAAACCTCTCTTTTCTTTATTTAAAGTTGATCTAGACAAGTATGGAAACTATCCATAGTTCTGGTAATCAGTGAAAACATAATCTCTATATTAATTCTATGTGTCCTCCAAATGTGTACATTTATAACATACATATAGTGTAATAAATGTATTACATACGCACACACTCCGAAGACACGATCCGAATCAAAGGATTCACAAACCCTTCCCCAAATAAAACGATTTGAAGTTCCGATCTGATTAATGATTCACGAACCGGTTTTCAGTTCTGAATCAAAAGACTCGCGAACTCGCTCCGAAGTTCCCAACTGAATCAAATGATCTGCGATACATACTCGCTTTAAATTGCCAATTTGGATCAAATGATTCACCACGCGCTCTGAAGCGAGGACTTCGAAACTGTGAGTCATTTGGCGTCGCATGGTTTTTCCCATAGGAAGGGCTTTTTAAAATCATTTGTTTTATTTTATTGATAATAAAGGTATATTATTGAATCATTTAATCCAATATTTTACTTATGCATTTGAATCAAATCTTTTTTATTATATTTATTTCAATCACATTATTCATTGCTTTAAATTAAATTTATATATAAAAAAAGTTTCATTCAAAGTTATTTAGAATGTGTTCTTTGCAAAGCAAAAATTGAAAATATAAGGATATAAAAAAAATTATACATTTATTTGAAAAAAATTAATTTAATTTGCTGCAATTTTTAATTTATTAAATTAAATGTAATTTATAGTATTTTATTTGAAAATATTTAGTGTTGCCACTTGGCCAAAGAAACTTTCAATGACATTTTTCTTAGCGAGAAGAATATGTGAATAATCTAAAGACTCTTCATTGACTTCATTGGAATCAATGCCAAAGAAAAAACTTTATTTTCAAGAGCAGAAAAAGCTTCATCACATTTTTAAATGTTTGACTACATGAAAATCATGACTATTTGAAAATCTGGAATCTGAAGGAGCAAAAAAAAAATCTAAATATTAAGAAATCATCTTTAAAGTTGTTCAAATTAAGTTCTTAGCAATGCATATTACTAATCAAACATGAAGTTTTGATATATTTACTGATAGGAGATTTACTAAATATCTTCATGAACATTATCTTTACTTAATATCCTAATGATTTTTGGCATGAAAGAAAAATCTGTAATTTTTCCCATTCAATGTATTGTTGTCTATTGCTACAAATATTTTGTATGCTATGTTTTGGTCACAGTACACATACATATATAATGTAAACTAAAACTTCTATTTTGGATGGGATAAATCATCAGACCACACTAATACATACATGAGGCTTAAATATAAAACTGCTGTTAGAGGCGCAGAGATCCTGGATTTTATTTTTATTTAAAGAATTGTTGAATAATTCTAATAATTATTTTATTAAAAATTTAATTAAAAATAATAATTTGAAGTATTTTAAAGAACTGTTCAATAATTCAAATAATATTGATATAAATAATAATAATACTGTTCAATAATAAAAAATATCAAATTTAATATTTTAGTAGTAATAATAATTTTACTATTTAATTAATATAAAAAGATGTTAAATTTCATATTATAAAAAGTAATAATAATCATAATATTTAGTAAAAAAATAACAACATGTATTTATTTTTATTTAAATAATTATAGTAATACTAAAAAAAACACAATATCAAAATTCTTAAAATAATAATAATAATTCAAAATATTTATTTATTTGTAATAGTAATTTCATACATTTTTCTAATTACTAAAAATCTTCGAAGTTATTGTCCTCCTAACAAACCATACATCAATGGAAAGATTATTTATTCAGCTTTCAGATGATGCATAAATCTCAATTTCCAAAAATTGACCCTAATGACTGGTTTAGTGCTCCAGGGACTCATTTGTCATGTAGATGTGTGTATATCATATTATTTATATAATGTTACTATATTCACGTTATTACTACTCTGACCAGTCGTGAACATTATGGAGCTGTATTCGCAGCTGTATCACTGAACATCCACTAGGTGTCAGTGTAAAGTCATTCAGGTGGGATGTAACAGCATTAGTTTGATGAGATGAAGTGTTCAGCATCACTCTGAAAGAGGACTAATTAAGGGCTGGATTGCTGTGATTGGGAAATCATAAGCGGCTCAAACATGAGTAGTTTTCCTGATGCTTGATTTGAATGCTTGATTAAGCTTCCCTGCAGGTGGCTGATGGCAGCATTTATTGTGCTTCTTTGGATTCTTTCTATACATACAGCACCAGTGACATCACGACGAACAGTGATGGGAGGGTGAAGTCAGGTTTTAACCACAGCCTTCATTCAGACTCCAGCTGTGCTGTTCAGAGATTCACCAACATCAGGCTATACATAGACAGCACTGCTGGGAAGAAATGGACTGTCATATAGAAATATTACACCTAAAAATTACATTTTTTTAATTGACTTGCACTGATGTCACTCCGGACCTTCTGCGCTTTTGTACTTTTTGGGAAAGGACATGATTTGAAGGGACTCTTCTATGCAGACAATGCACTACATCCAAAATTTAAACCGATTTTGAAATGTATAATTTAAAAATGTATATGTTTGAAAACTGCCATGCATTTGGATTTCATAACTTTAACAAACAAATTCAAATGTTGTCATTTATTATTGCTATTTGCATCGATGTGATTTTAACTGACAGCAGGTTTTATAAAGGTTCATTTATGAGAAATAGAAACTGACAGATATTTGTTCTTGTTTTAATCAAATACACTGTATTTTGTTCAATTTCACAGACATGTGCACTGGAAAACAAGACAAATACTGAGGAAGAGATTCGTTTTTTTTGCAGTGTGCAACATTTTTAATGCAACGACTATGGATTTCTGCTCAGATTTTAGTACCATTACAGAAATCTGACCAGTTTCAATTCTGTATGACAGAGAAGTATGTGATTAGTTGGTGGAAATATTATTTCAAATGTTAGTAGATTATTTGTAATAACGTACAAATAATAGTTTGAACATTTTTTGTCTAAGATTAACAATTTAAATTTTTTTTATGCAAGTTACAAGTTTCAACACTATTTTAAAATAAATCAGTTTGATATCATTTAATTTGAACATCATTTGCATGACCAAGTTGATTATACTTAAAAAAAAAAATTAAGCAAGCAACTGGATTCAAGTTTTTATTATTTTTTTTACTGTGTGAAATTCAAATGATTTTGCAAATGTGATTTCAAGTACCTAAATCACACTATTAATTATTTTATATATTTATTTATTGTACAAGGGAAAGATTACGAGGGAATAATATATTACATTTCAGTTCACATGATTTCAGAAGTGAAATCCTGAAGTGTAATTGCTGACTCTTGACCACTTTAGTGACCTCTCCTCTGATATAAATAGAATTATTAAAAATTCTTCTCATTCCATAATGCTAATCTAGATGCTAATGTTGTTTAACGTGCATAAATTACATTTACATTTGATTTTTGTTATTAAGCGGATGAAAACAAGTGTGCGTTCGGTTCACACACTCATATCTGTCATACAAATAATTCCCACTGTTACAGTGAAATAAAACACCACAAAACTCCTAATTACATGTAGCAGTGTTTTAAATCTTAAAGGCTGGGCTGTTTTGTGTGGTTGTGCCCCCCGTGGGTTTATTCTAACGCTCCACATGACGTGGGCCGCAGAGACACAGAGAGAAAAGGTTGGAAGTAGATGGAGGCAGATTATAATTCCCTTCACCTACAGGGAAATGAGTCACTAACATCAGGGACAGAGAGCCAGTGTTTGCTGATGTTTAACCCCTGTGTGACATTCACTTACTAAATATGACACAGACATCAACATCCCATACAAAACCAGACACTAAATCATTGTTTAAAGTTCTCTCGTATAAACTGTCAGCAACAGCAAGACAAACAACATCTAAAAATAAAAGCGTGATGTGTTTCAGAATATTACACATCTGCAAGCACAGAGACTCACACTAATAAACCTCATGAACACCTGTTTCACAGAGTAATGCACATCGTGTTTCATGATAAATGACTGACTCCATGTGCCATTACTCACAGTGATATCAATATTAAAGAAAATGTAAACAAAGTCATTCTCATATTAGAAATTCCTCTGCAGATAAATCAATCTCACTCGGGAGCTTACGTTTCTTTAGCTCATTCTGCAAAAGAACAGAACAGAATACAGTATGTAGCGGCTCATTCATGATATATTTAGGACAGAAACACAACAAAACAACAAAAAGCCAGACAGGATTTGATTAGACTGAAAAAGTGGTGTTATATACTAAAAGTTTGGGGACAAATGAAAATGATGTCAGTGGAAAGGAAACTTCATGAAGACAAATATTTGTTGTTTAGCAGAAAGTCCCTCATGAGTGAAACCAGCGACATTAATTAAGAAAGTAAACGTTGATATTGACTTTAATAACGTGTGGTGGCTGTAAACGTAGAGCAACACAGCTTCAGCTAAACACATCGGAGCACATTCAATCCTCCAGACACATCACCAGAGTAATCTTCATCTTCCAGTGTATTCTGGCTGGTCATCTCTCAAGGGAAATGATGAGAGAGGCTCACGGTGCTGTAATCTGCTGCAGGTGGATCTAGTTTTCCTGTCATTTTCTCACAAGTGCTTCCGTTTGTCAATAGCTCTACTGTTTTTCTACAGAGAGCGAGAGCTATTCTTTTCACTCCTTAAATGTCAGCTCAAACACTTTTCCTCCATTAAATGTTCAAATGCCTCACAAACGTTTCCAGGCAGATGTTCCTTAGAATCCGATGCAAAGATATTAAGGAATATCACGTTCATCTTGTGCATTTAACTCTTCTCTCATTAATATTCATGATTAGTTCATAAAACGACCTACATTTTTACAAATCACAGTATGCACGCAACAAGATTATGAATGTCAAATTAAATGCCTCGCAGCAAGCTATGATGAATTAGTCAGATATGACATTTACAGTGTAGTGGAAATACGTTTGTTTTTAAATTACATTTTATTTTGTGCATTTAAGTGATCAAACGTGTTACAGTTGATTTCTATTTCTTTTTTTTACTTGGTGTTCATCTGTGAATCCTACAAAATTAAATGCATCACAGTTTCCACAAAATATTCTGTGTTCAACACTGATAATAATCTTCATGTTTCTTGAGCAGTAAATGATCATATTATTCTGATTTCTGAAGATCACGTGACACTGAAGACTGGAGGAATGATGCTGAAAATACAGCGGAGCATCACAGAAATACATTACACTTTAACACAGATTCACACAGAAAACAGATGATTTACATCAGAATAATATTTCACTAATGTGATTTAACACAGATTCTAACACTAACACTGACACTGCATTGGTACAAATGGTAGACCAGTGGCTAACTTTTATGGATGACAAAAAGCTTGTGGGTGCTGTGCTGCTGGATTTCACAGCAGCTTTTGATGTTATTGACCATGACATTTTACTGTCTAAGCTTAAGTGCTATGGGTTTTCACATCAGTCTGTGTCCTTGATATGCAGTTATCTCTCTGGTAGAAGTCAGCGGGTATTTTTCAACGGGAGCTTTTCTGACTGTAAACAGTTGTCATGTGGTATTCCTCAGGGCAGCTGTTTGGGTCCATTGTTGTTTTCTGTGTTTGTCAATGATTTGCCACATGCTGTTTCAAGAGCAGATGTTGTACTGTATGCAGATGATGCTACAATGTTTTATGCATCACCACATTATTGACCACATTGTGTCTAAAATGGCCAAAGGCATTGCTTTTTCCCGGAGATGTTCAGTATATTGTCCACCATTAGTTATGAAAACAGTTGTCCAATCTTTAGTTCTGTCACATCTGGGGTACTGCCCAGTAATTTGGTCCAGTGCTGCACAGGGACATCTGAAAAAATTACAAATCGTTCAGAACAGAGCCGCAAGAGTAGCCCTTGGTTGCTCTTTTCGCTCCAGTGTGGATAAAATGCATACCTGTTTGGGCTGGCTAAAGGTGGAGGACAAACTTAATATAAGTCTTCTCTGTTATATGCACAATGCTCTATTTAAAAGCAATCCAAAATCTTTTGTAGATAAATTGGTTTTTAGTGGGTATTGTCACGCACATGTTACACATCAGGTGAGCTCAGGTGTGTTAGTGGTTCCATCCGCAAGGTCCAATTGTATGACAAGAACAGTTTTAGTTAGATCGTCATCTGCTTGGAATAAATTGGACTTAAGAACAAGGCATATATCCAACATATGTAATTTTAAGAAGACTCTAAAACAGATTATTATTAATAGCATTACACCAGTTAATTTGTGACTGCTATATAGGTACTGACATTTTCAAATGTTGTATGTGTGTGAATGTGTATATGTGGATAAATGTATACATGTGGTTATGTTATATGTAAGTTATATGTATATTATATTTGTGTATTTTTAATTGTACATACGTTTCAGCACATTTATGGGCCCCAGGAAGACTAGCAACCACATTGTGGAAGCTAATGGGGACCCAAATAAATAAACAAAAATAAACAGTTTCACACAGAAAACAGATGATTAACATTGGAATAAGATTTCACAATTTCACAATTTTTACTGTATTTTTTATTAAATAAACGCAGCCTTGGTGAGCAAAAGATAATTAATATTTTCTCCATAATTGAGTGTCCATAAATGATGCAATTTTTCTGTTTATTAATATGAATATGACCCTATGAAATCAGTAAAAAAAATTCTGTTTGAATTTCTCTTGACTACTTTCTAAATGGTTAAATTAAATGTTATTAATCAAAAAGCATCTCATTAAAATCATTAAAACAATCTCACATAAATTTATAAAAAGTTTAACAAAAATTACATGTTTAGGGCCCTATGGTTTTCTAATTATTTGTATGCATAAAAAAAAAAAAAGAAAGAAAAAGAAAGAAATCAAATTGATTGTTACAATAACCTTCCTCAGAAATTATGTGTAGCGTATTTAAATACTTCTGGTTATCAGAAAAATTAAACATGATTATTCCTTAAAAAAATTTATTAACTAATTAATTTTAGTATTAGTACATTACACTGAAAAATAGTAGGTTAATATATTTCTGGCACAATGTCTACAAGTTAAACCGAACTTTTATTTTGAAAGGTTACTGTGAATACCTGTTAAGCTTCTGAATGTACATGATATAGTTTCTCTCAAATAAAACGGCCAAAGGCTCATGAAGTGACTCTTTTAGAACAGTTCTGAGAAGTTGTAAGAATAAGAAATCAAATTTAAATTTATAAATTAAATTAAAATTAAATTCAATTAAATTTATGCATTTAGCAGACGCTTTTATCCAAAGCTAATTTATCCATTCAGGCTAATTTTTACCTATTATGTGTTTAAATTTAAATATTAAATATTAAATTTTAAGTAGTTTTAAGATTTACAGACACTGGTACATATCACGATTTGATTTAAGTGTAATGACCTACTTTTGATTAATTCATCGAAGTTTGATAAATCCGCGTTATACAGTAAATTGTGTTTTTATGACTGTATTTTCTGATTACATCCACACTGCAGAAATCATAGGGCTCCACATGAAGCAGCTTCCAGAGCTTAAAGCGTGACTAAGAAATTGAGAACCGAAATACCAAGCACCAATAAATGTCTCTAGCTCATCCATCAGTCTCCTGAGGTTTCAAAGCTCCCAGGCGCTGTATATTTTCCCTCCTGCTGAAGACACCTTCTCAATCTCAAAGTGAACTTCTCTTTTTGTAGACGTGCTGCTGTTTCCCCCTTCGGCTGAAGAGCCCTTGGTGTCCATCGAGCTCCTGCGGTGCTCCAGCTCCAGACGAACACATCCCGTCAGGTCACTTTCGGTGAAGATCCGGTTCGTTCTCGAGCCTAAGCTGAGCGGGTGTCCGCTAGCAGCCGTATTCAAAGGGCTTCCAGCTCTGGGTCGTTTGACGCTGAATCTCGTCTTCTCTCGGCTCCAGCAACAAACCTGATGCTGACACGCGGCCTGGAAGCCTCTCTTGAAGTTCTCGTTGAAGTAGCCGTAGATAATAGGGTTGACGCTGGAATTGGAGAAGGCCAGCCAGTGAGAGAGAGGGAACACATAGCTAGTGAGGAGCTCCAGACTGTCCTCGTCTGGACGGGCGTAATCGGTCAGCAGCATGAGCGTCCACAGCGGCAGCCAGGACAGCATGAAGAGCACAGCCACCACCATCAGCATCTTAATGACCCGGATCTTTCTGTGAGACGCGGGGACATCGGGCTGCTCGGCTCGGGTCAGGACGGCTGTGGCGTACAGCTTTGCTCCGATCCGGCCGTACATGAGCATGATGAGCGCCAGGGGAATGACGTATACGTGCAGGAACAGGACGGTGGTGTACACCTTCCTCATCTCCGGGTCGGGCCAGGTCTCGTAGCAGGAGTACAGCGGGTATGTGCTGTTGTCACTGTGAACCATGACGTGCCCTTTCTCTTGCTGGACGGTTAACATTAACACGGAGGGAAACATTATGGTGAGAGCCAGCACCCATATCATCCCTATAGACACCTTTGCCACAAAGAGCGTAAGTTTGGGCTTGAACGGGTAAACGATGCAGCGAAACCTGGGTTTCAGACGAGGAGAAAACACACGGGGACATTAACCCAGATTTAATTTTCCCTCACCCCTGATATATGTGTGTGTGTGTGTGTGTGTGTAATTCTAATACATTAAATCACAGTTAAGCATATGTTATTATGTTTCACACATCTTGAGGAGCTTTGTTAATACTTAATCCATGAAAAGGTGCAATAACTTTACAACAAAAATTCTTTACCATCGTTTACTGATGAATTCATTTGTACATACGTAAAAGGGTTTTCCATGTCATCAAAACACTGATATATCTCAGCGTCTATCCTAACATACAGGTTAATAACACTGACCTGCATGCAAATGCTCATGTTTTCATGCTTTTATCACGCATTACCAGCACATCTAGCTGTAAGTACTGCTGACTGAGCTCAGCTTTCACAGTCCTGGTCTAGTGTTTTCAGCATCATGTATCTGTCATAATGACCGCTGCGTTTCGTGAGTCTACACCTCAATCTGCTCTAACAGTGTGTTAATTAGTGCTTCCAGCAGAGCTGCACACTTCAGATACGAGCCACAGCTCACACAATAACACCGCTCGACTGTTTCCTTCACAAACATGTGTTTGTTCAGTTCTTATTTCGTTTCATTTCAAAATGATTAACACTTACCTGTCCACAGCAATGGCAACCAATGTGAAAACGGAGGCACAGACGGACGTCCCTTGCACAAGTCCACTCAGTCTGCATATCGTGTTGCTGAAAGGCCAACCTGACAATGACAATAAATGTTTTATTGAAGAAAGGTATACCGCGAATTATCAAGCACCATGCATTCAGTATGTAACTCGGGAACGCTGTGTTGTACTCATAGTCTGCGACAGTGAATTTTGCACGCATCAGGTGAATATTGTTACGCATCAAAAACTAGATTTCCACACCTGTGATGAGGTTGTCCACTAGCGTGGTGGGAATGCAGAAGATCCCGACCAGCAGGTCGCTGACGGCCAGATTCAGGATGAAGATGTTGGTGACGGTTCTCATGTGCCGGTTCCTCAGGACTATCACACAGACCAGAGCGTTCCCCATCAGACACAGCAGGAAGATGAAGAGATACGCCAGCGTGAAGAGCGCAGCCGTCGGCAGAGAGTGCTGGTAGTAAGGGAACAGGACGTCGCCCCCTGCTGTGCTGGAGTTGGTGCTGTTGGTCTGGTTGATGCAGGAGACCAGATCTGAGATGATGTAGACGGAGGAGGCATCCCATGATCCCTCAGTGGCCTCCATGAATGCAAAGCAATACTGGAACAAACACACAAATAAACAAATCATATTCTTCAGTTTCAGCTCTGAAAACCTGTTCTGCTAGTTAATAAAAACTTTCGGGGATTTTTTTTTTAGCTCACAGTTTGGACTGTGTTTCTCGCAGTTATGAAAAAATACAAAAACAGAAAAAAAATGAGAAAAAAAAATCATAAGTGCAAGAAAAAAGTCAATGCAATTGTGAGGGAAAAGGTCCCAGTTATATATTTTTTTATTCCTTGGTGGAAACCAGCTTTCATAAATACTACTGACATTTAGTTTGAGCTATGTTTCTCGCAGTTATGAAAAACACAAAAAACAGAGAAAAACATCAGAACTGCATGCTATAAATTCAGATTTATTTGTTAACAATTTTGAGGGGGAAAAGTCCTAGTTACACACATATATATATATATATATATATATATATATATATATATATATATATATATATATTCCATGGTGGCAACAAGCTTCCATAAATACTGCTGACATTTAGCATCTAATACCATTGAAATAAAACACATTTAAAACGGAAAATCCCTCTTAAAAACATCTGAACCCAGTTGACCTCAGCTTTTAAAATCGTTCATATTGTGAAGCGTAAGTGGTTTGCTTCGGTGATTATTTATATTTCTGGAGGACTGAATATATAAGCAACACACAGGTGTAGAATCCAGAAACTAAGATGTTTTTAATCAAAAGTCCAATAAACGTTGCACAAAACAGTGGCTTTTGTGAAGTTTCATGTCATCAAAACTAAAATGATAATATCACAAACTCGATTTACAGACAGGTTGTGTTTTATTTGTATCATTTTTTAAATTGCTTTATTATTATTATTATAACTGAAACAAGATAACACGAGTATATTTGTTGGGTTAAAAAATAAAAATAAAAATGTAATACTACGTTATATTTTTCCCTTCTGCCATTTCAGGATTGCTTTACTGTTAGATTTGCTAAAAAAAAAATGAAAATAAATTGCGACAACATAGCCCACATCATTCAAATTCTGTACAATGAATGTCGATGTACAACAAATATGAAATGTTTAATAACTAACGTTAAACGTTAATAGCCAAGAAGGTTAACATAGAAACTGTTGTAAGTTAAATTACATAAACGCACTGTGAGGAAAAAACAGCTCGTTCCAACCGACTTATAACACATCACTTACATGTTTTGTTCGTCTAGGAATATTAATGTTTAAGAGAATGTTTATTATCCTTACATCTGAACCTTTTTCCACATTACCAGTGATGTCTGTACAAACGGTGATTCTGAGAGAACTTCACCTCAGGTGCAGAAACTGATCAAAGCAGCTGAAATAGTTATTAACATTTGTGTTTTATCGGTTAATGCGAGTCACAAAGATCTTACCTTACTGTCCTTCAGCTCAAAGGGTGAAACAAACGAAGTGGTTTAATAAAATAAGTGAAAACAGCTCAGTTCTAATCGTGTCCGTCTCTGATCAACTCTGCTGCACTGACTCCCGCGCGCGCGCCTGTCTCGCGCCACTGATGTTCGATTCACGAACCGGTTGATTCATTTGAACCGACTCGTTTATAAATTACTTGACCATTACGCAAAAGTCATATTTAATAAATGATAATAATATTTATAAATTATCTCAGTTTTGTTTTTGTATTATATTTTATATTAGTGCTTTCAAACAATAATCGCGATTAATTACATACAAAATACAAGTTTTTGTTTACATTATGTATGTGTGCTGTGTATATTTATCATGTATATATAAACACACACAGATATGCATGTATATATTTCAGATTTTTTTTCTATATATATATATTACATTTATTTATTTATAATATAAATTAAATGAATACAAATATAGACAATATATATGTAAATATTTTTAAAAGTATGTGTGTATATTTATATATACATATTAAATACACACAGAACACACACATATTTTGTGTGGGATTAATGATTCGCCAGAACTATTTTATATATTTATATTAACTGGTAAGAGGACGTTTCTGAAGGCTGACCTGAAAAAATCTAATAATTTAAACGAACAATTCAAATGAACCGACTCCTGAAATGAATCGCGTTCACACGTCACGACCGTTTGTTCTTTAACGTGCTGCAATTAATCTAATGTAATCATAATTATACCTGCTGAATAATAATCACTGAAACAGAAATGACTCTAAATAATTTCATTAAGTAAGGCATTTATTATGAATGCTAAAACTAATATAATTAGAGCATGTTTTCAAGCTATAATTGACTCACACATATTCATAATTAGGTCGACATACAGTACTAGAGTTACATTACTGCAAGGGAGACTAATTTCTCAGTTTAATACATTAATCTGGGCAACACATTCACGACTAAATGATTCAGTGTATCGAACAAATTAATGATTCAGTAACCCTGCAGGAGGCACTTGGTTCGTTCCTGAATAAATCAGTCCTCTGAACAAATCGTTTAAAGGAATGACTCAATGACTCACTCAGTAAGATGCTGTCACCTGCCCTCAGTTTACTTTTATATTTAAGATAATTTCATATTTGTATATTTATTAAAACAGAAACAAACCTTATTCATGCAGCTGTTATTTTGCAGCTATAAGTGCATTCAAGGCTACAAGTGAGCTTTACTACATTTGTCTGTGTAAAAATGCATCTAAATTCCACTTCAGCTGCTTTTGATGGAAAGATCTGTTTTGTTGATTCTGATTTCATTTGATTGTTAACAGTCTTATAGTGTCTCATTATATTAACTGTAATTATTAGTTACATTTAACTATTTAATATAAAAAATGATGCATACATTTAATAAGGTTAGTAAAAAGACATGTATGCAGTATTGAACTTTTATATTCATATAAAATATAATTTCACAGCAACAAAATTATGGCCAGTGAAAATTTTGGAAAACTACTAGCTACATTAGCTGGTGAAGCAAAACAGCTAATGCAATGTAGTTCCTGTGGCTTGGTGGTAGAGCATTGTGTTAGCAGCACAAAAGGTCATGGGTTCAATTCCCAGGGAACACACATACTGGCTAAAAAAATGAAATAAATGTATAGCCTGAATGCACTATAAGTAGCTTTGGATAAAAGCATCTGCTAAATGCATAAATGTAATGTCAAGCCCTGCATCTGATGTGCATTAAACCCAAAAATAGCAATTTCAGACTACAATGCAGCAGTTTTATTCTCTGAGAAAACACATGACTTAAGGTTACTTTATGCTCCATAATGTCATTGTACCAGCTGTTTTTCCTTCGAGCTAAAGATAATAACTCTTATGAAGCACATGTATGTGGGTGATTCTCCATCAACACCTGTGAAATATAAAGATCTCATCTAAATATATTTATTCTGAGCATGCATCTTTATATATATATATATATATATATATATATATATATATATATATATATATATATATATATATATATATATATATATATATATATATATTGGGGTTGTTTTGCATAAAAACTTAAATATGAAATATGAACATCAAAAAGAATTTTACATGTAGAAACATGCTGTTTTCTTCCATCGGTAGACCATTTCAAGTAAGATTTGACTTCTGTGTCTCATCATGCATCATGCTGATATGTTTATTTAAAAAAAATTCAGCAGTATACAAAATTTAACATATTAATAGCTGCAAGAGCTATTGCTGTGATAACTGCCATTGAAGAATATGAAAATGATGGGTCGGAAAGCATCTGCAGAGATATTAGCAGTGTTGGGCAGTAAGGGGTTATTAGTAACGCATTACTGTGACACAGTTATTTTTGAAAGTAACTAATACTGTAAGGCATTACTTTTTAAATAAATTAACTCTGTTACCTTTGCCATATGGTGCATTGTCCATTACTTTTTATAAAATTAATTAATTTTGACTAAAGTGCAGCCTAACCAGTTTGGGGTTCGTGAATCATTTGAGTCTGTTCGGGAGCTCGGAGAGGGATCGCGAATCATTTGAGTGTTCGGGAGCTCTGAGCGGGATCGCGAATCATTTGAGTAACTTCGGAAGTTCGGAGCGGGATGGCGAATCATTTGAGTCACTTCGGAGCGGGATCGCGAATCATTTGAGTCACTTCGGAGCGGGATCGCGAATCATTTGAGTCACTTCGGAGCGGGATCGCGAATCATTTGAGTCAGTTCAGGAGTTCGGAGCGGGATCGCGAATCATTTGAGTCAGTTCAGGAGTTCGGAGCGGGATCGCGAATCATTTGAGTCAGTTCAGGAGTTCGGAGCGGGATCGCGAATCATTTGAGTCAGTTCAGGAGTTCGGAGCGGGATCGCGAATCATTTGAGTCAGTTCAGGAGTTCGGAGCGGGTTCGCGAATCATTTGAGTCAGAGGTTCGCGAATCATTTGAGTCAGAGCATTCGGAGCGTGAATCATTTTAATTAGTTCGGGAGCTCGGAGGGGGTTTGCGAATCATTTTTATAATCAATAACACTTCCTCCAGTGAAAAAGTGTTCTGGTCTGAATCAGGAGAGAAATCTGCACAGATCAAGCAGCGTTTAAACAGATCTAAACAAATATGTGAGAGACAACAGCAGATGCACTTTTTCACTGGAGGAAGTGTTATTATGGATTATAGACTCTATATGTTTGAGTTAAAATCATCTTAATGCTGGATGTGTTTCAGGTTTTGTCTTCTCCAGATGTTCACTGATGGACTGGAGTGCTGTGGATTATTGTGATGTTTTTATCAGACTCTCATTCTGACGGCACCCATTCACTGCAGAGCATCCAGGTGCAAAAGTCCAAAAACAAGATTGTTAGACCTACTCAAACTCTGTCTCTTCGTCTTCTTAAATAACCTTTTGCTTCAAACTCCTTTTACAAGATCTCTTTTTATCAGATCTAAACGTGAGAATCTCTTTAATGGTAGTTTTGAGAAGAAGCATGACACTATATTTGATCACGAGGAGGTTAAATTGACAGTCTAATGAAGCTCAGAAAGTCTCAGGTCCCCAGTGGCTTTAACAGAATCCCTCTGAACAAACACAGGCCGCTAAAGCTAATACTTGTTGTGAGCTAAAATAGCCTTTCCACTTCCTGTGAGATGCAGCAATCATTACAGACCTTGGGTTACACTATTAGTCGGCTTTAATTTAAACTCTTTATATTCACGTAAGCCACAATTCTCTGCAAATAAATCACAATTAGTTTGAAGTGGTTCATGCATCTAAGACATTATTCCTTGTAGTGGAGATAATCACCATTTTAGCTGTTCGAGTTACTTAGCAACCAAAACGGACTTCCCTTGATAAACATCAAACAAATCAGCATCACAGTGGTCGTCCAAATGAGTTAACAAGTATTTTCATTCATGTGTGATGTTTGTGCTGTTTCTGCGGTGCATCATGGGTAATTCATGAAGAAGAATCCGTTCAGTGTCCTGAAACCTGATTAACAGCTTTACTTAATTAGTTTAGTCTCTAGTATTCTGTTTTTACTCAATGTTACCATATTAAAATCTAAATTAATGATTCATTAATTAACCAATATATTATAGGTAAGATGCAGATGCATGAAAAACAAAGTAAAACACTTTAAAATAATTCACCATAAATAAAACAACCTTTGTTTTCCTGCAGTGAAGTAAACATACAAATACTTTTTGTGACACACACACACACACACACACACACACATATATGATATTAAAGTTAAACTGATACAACAAATGTGAATAATGCTCATATTTGTTATGTCTGTTTTCAGGTCACATGAGTGAAAAAGTGAAAAATTTGTGACTGTGTAACAGTGCCATCGTGTGGTCATTTATTACAATTACATGAAATATATATATATATTAATTCATTCACACGGATGTCAATGCTAAACAAATGTCAGTTCACTGTAGGACTAATATAAAACGTTATAAAAGCATATAAAAATGGGTCCTTCTATCCGACATTCATCCCTTGTGATGCTTCTCGTCTTCATGTGAATTGACTGGAGTCAGACTGTACGAGAAATGGACAAAAACATCTTCAATTTAGAAACATATAGGCAAAAAATCTGCAGAAATGTGCAAATATTCAAAGAACACTTTCTTATCCTGACTAAAGAACATGTACACAAGACACATATTCGCATGCTCTTAAAGGAATAGTTCAACTAAAAATTAAAATGTGCTGAAAATGTCCAAAACCCTGAGATCATCAGAGATCAAGATGAGTTTGTTACTTTATTCATCAGGTTTGTAGAAATGTAGCACTGCATCAGTGTCTCATCAATTCAATAAAATCATCTTAATGCTGGATGTGTTTCATCTTTTGTCTTCTCCAGATGTTCACTGATGGACTGGAGTGCTGTGGATTATTGTGATGTTTTTATCAGACTCTCGTTCTGACGGCACCCATTCACTGCAGAGCATCCATTGATGATACACTGATGCAGTGCTAGTATCCTGTAGTTTAAGCACCTCAGGAGCTGTTTTCCTGTGGTATGCAAGCGTCTCCCGCAGCTCGGTTCTTCACGTTATCCTCGGCTGGTTTCTCAGGACATTCAGGCGTCACGTCAGCTCTTTCTGAGTCTCTTGAGTCGTCCTCCAGCGTAGGTCTGCTCCAGGACTCGTGTGTTGGATCCTGATCCTCAGACAGAAAGGTAAAAGAGCACAGCGCTCTCTGCATCATAACGTTCTTCCATTTCACACTTGACTTGGGTCTGGGAGTGTCTGGTTTCTGGAGAGCGTCTGCGGTACACTGTGTGTTTCTGACGGATGCAGGACTCTTGAACTGAACGGACTCTTGTTTCATCTCAGGGGCATCTTCACAGTGTTTGAGATCTTCTTTAAAGGTCTTCAGCCGTGAAACCAAAGAGTGCGCTGATGCTGTGTCAGGCTTTTCCTGTTCATCTGTGTTCGCTTCGGTGATCTTAAGAGGTTTGTGAGTCGATTCCTCATCCGGTGGATCGTGGCTGGTAATGTTTCTGTGTGCATGAGCTTCTTGGATTGCAGTAGAATGAATGTCAGAGAAATCAAACTCGGCTGACTCGCTTGAAACATCAGCGAAAGAGAAGGAACTCGTGTTGTGAGTGTGTGTGTCTGTGGTCGCCGGTCTCGGTCTGTGAGCTGTGTTGGCGGTCATCGGGCTGTTGTCTGAGCTGCTGCTGTCCAGTTGTCTGCGCCACAAGCGGCGACTGGTTTTTCTCGGCGGCGGCCGGATCACTGGAGGATTCTGGGTAGACGACGAATCTCTGCCATCATCCTGAATCTCAGAGGAGCCTGCGAGATCAATAACGTGTGAGAAAACTGATTCAGAGGTACTCTTTTATCAAATAAAAACATGCATTTCTTTTAATAACGAATGATTTAATGCATTAAATTACAAGTATAATGCGACAAAAGATTTGTTTCATATAAATGCTGTTATTTTTAAATTTCTATTCATTTGTGAATTCTGAAAAATAAAATGCATCACATCACAATGTTCAACATTGCTAATAATCTTCATGTTTCTTGAGCAGTAAATGATCATATTATTCTGATTTCTGAAGATCATGTGACACTGAAGACTGGAGGAATGATGCTGAAAATACAGCGGAGCATCACAGAAATACATTACACTTTAACACAGATTCACACAGAAAACAGTTTTTTAAATTATAATAATATTTCACTATTTTTACTATATTTTTGATAAAAATAAATTGCTTCAGTCAGCAGAAGAGAAAAAAATATTAATTCTAAAATGATATTTATAAGATGTTATGACACATGGGTGTTAAATAGGCAATAAATAGACTTACTATGCATAGACAAATATGTTTATATTTATACAGTTGTACATAATGTGTGTGCACATTTTTATTTTTATTCTTGATTTCTAATCTCCTGTATATATTTGATTGTACCCAGAGCTCCTGGAAACCTCAACCGATTGCTTTTGTCTTCGTGCACGCTTGGAGAACTAATATAATAAATAACATTCAAATGATGTGCAAATGTTGTACAGACTGACCTTTAACACAAGAGGATGCCGCGGGTGATGACTGACCCTGTAATGAAAGGGTTAATTACGCAGACGGACTTGAACAAAGCTTGAACAACTTTAAAGATGATTTTCTCAATATTTAGATTTTCTTGCTCCCTCAGATTCCAGATTTTCTAATAGTTGTATCTCAGACAGATATTGTCTTCTCCTCACAAACCACACATCACTGAGAGATCATTTATTCAGCTCCAGATGATGGAGAGGTGTCCTCTCATGACTGGTTGTGTGCTGCAGGGTCACTGACCTCACGGCTCCGTCTGCGTCTCCTGATGTTGGACAGCATCCGGTAGAGCTGTAGCTGTCTCCGGTATCTGCGGCTGCGGTGCACGTGGACCGGTCTCGTGCGGAGGCTGCGCCGGGACGTCAGCGAGGTGCTGGAGGGCGATGGAGACGAGTCGGTCCCGGAGCTGCACAGCTGCAGGTCTCTGACGCAGCGAGTCATCGGCTTCCGAATCATCGAGTCTTCAGAACGATTACGAAGCATTTCCACTCGCTTCAGCTGCTCCCGGAAGCTCCTGGGCTTCGGCTTCAGAGATCCCGTGAGGTTCAGGATGGGGATCGGCATCTTCCAGATGCGTATGGCTCTCCTGAGCAGTTTGTGCGAGCGGGTGTTCAGGTAGATGGCGGGATGAGCCGCTCCGATGCTCTTGTTCCTGTGAGGGGTTTGTGGAGCATCAGCAGCTGATGACTGGACAGATGAGGACAACATCTCTGCACAGACAGAAACATCTCTTAACCTCTAATGCAACACTCATTCACATATCAGACACCTGTTTATAAGTTACACCTGCAGCACAGAAGCAGAGTATCACAGGTGTATTTGTAGAAATAGACAACGATACACTGTATGAGTCACAATTATACATTTCTCTTTTATTGCAAAAATCATTAGGATATTAAGTAAAGATCATGTTCAATGAAGATATTTAGTAAATCTCCTACTGTAAATATATCAAAACTTAATGTTTGATTAGTAATATGCATTGCTAAGAACTTCATCTGAACAACTTTAAAGATGATTTTCTCAATATTTAGATGTTTTTGTCTCCCTCATATTCCAGATTTTCAGATAGTTGTATCTCAGACAGATATTGTCTTCTCGTCACACACCACACATCACTGGAGAGATCATTTATTCAGCTTCAGATGATGTGTACATCTCATTTTCAGAAAAATTACAATTATGACTGGTTTTGTACCCCAGGGTCACATGGGTCACATAAGCTACTTTTGTACCTTTTTTGTAAAACACATTTTGATTTTTATATATATATATATATATATATATATATATATTCATAATATAATTTTTTTCATCTGTTTTCATAGTTTCTATTATTTATTTATTACGCCTATTTAATCTAAATTAAACTTAAAAATATATTTCCTTGGCAACTAATCAAAGTAAAATAATGTACTTTTTAATATATTTTCTATCTTGTTTATTTCATTTCAAGTATTTATGTATTTATTTATGTATTCAATGATTCGTTTTAACTAAATTATCCTGACCTGGACAAATCTCCTCCACTGTTACAATTGTTGTAAATAAATGTTTATACAAAAGTATTTGTAATAAATTAAAATGTGTCTGATGTGTTCTGAAGAGTTAGAGTAGGGTCCACACTGAAGCTGCTCTGAAGGCACATGAACTAATGATCTATTCAGCGTCGATCAAAGAGATTCGTTTACAGATCATATAAAGTTGTACATTCTGAATGAATATGAGTGTGACACACACCTGTTGTGTTTCTCTTCGCGTTGCTTTGGTTCTTCTCCGTCTGTGATCGATGATTTTCACTCGTTTCTGCTGATCAGCATCTGAAGCTTCAGTGATTCTGTAACCGATGCGAATTCAAAAAACGCTCCACACTCGCATCGTTTGAATCGACTCTTTTCTTTCGAATCGCTCCAAAGATTCGAATGCACACCAGACGAGCGAATCATTCGGCTTGCGACTAATTGCCACGAAGCAAGAATACGTTTAATTTAATTTAATTTATTTTCTATTGGATGCATGACGAAATAGAGTTATTAAAAAGAGATGTTTATTTCTCAAGCAATTAAATCTCTGATGTTATGAAAGGAATGAGTTAAAATCTCTGATATATAGGCTATATTAAGCTTTTCCAGTCCCAAAAACCTATTAATATTCTTATTTTTATTTTTTATGCATAAACCTTTAGATTAAAGAGATGAAATTGTCTGTGTGATTGGAACACTATTATACAATTTAGAG
>NC_068405.1:24209854-24249854 GCF_023724105.1 Carassius gibelio | reverse complement strand
AACTTACATTATAATAATGATAACAAATATTTAGTTTTAGTTAATAATAATGATTATAATTACTATTATTATTATTATTATTTACGTTTGTTTAAAGTTTATAAATTATTATTATTACTATTAAAGTAAACTCAACTGGAATTAAAAAGTAAATAGTAATAATAATAATAATGATGATAATAATAATAATAATATTAACAATTATTATTAGATTGAATAAAATCACAGAATAATTTAAAATAATAATAATTTAGTTTTTGTTAATAATAATAATAATTATTACTATTATTATTATTATTATTATTTAATTTTAAGTAAAAAAATAAATTTCTTGTTTTTGGTGTGAAAAGTGAGGTGACCAGCTGATGTGCAGGTGTGCTTTAGCCTGGATTCCTCTTTAAATGCTTACTTTGTTATTGATGTCCCTGTTGGCGACAGCAGAATAGAGCGCGTGCAGCAGAGCGTCCACCAGACCGTCACAGTCACGCAGTCTCTGTCGAGCTTCAGCTCCGTCTGAACTCACGTTCCTGCAAACACACCAGCACAAAACAATCCATCATCAGAGCAACTAAATACAGCCTCACCCTCAGAACATGCTCAGGTCGCTTTGACCCAGAATACACACATTTCTTTAGAAATGCATTGAATTTAGTGAGGGAATGAAGCTTTGCAAATGCGTTCAGACTCTCGAAATATACATCATTTATTTTATTATTTACAATTATGTTTTAAGTGATCTAAGCATTAGTCATTTTTGGCCCGAGTATGTATGGAGCACCATTAGTGTCAAAAACTTTTACTTTTTATGAAATTATGTATGGAGTTATATTAGTGTCAAAAACGTTTGACTTTTTATGAAATTATGTATGGAGTTATATTAGTGTCAAAAACTTTGGTAACATCTTCCCAACATCTCACCTACTTTTGGGACTGAATTTTGAACATAAATATGTATGTCTATTGATAAACCAGCGCAACGTGAAAAATGTATCACTTTTTTCATCTAAAAGTGAAAGTTTATGCAAGTAAAATGAATTTATTAGTAATATTTATTATGTTTTTATGAACCTCAGGCATCCAGAAGTGTTCTTGAAGAGTGTGTTCCACTCCGGGGCTCCGGGTCGAGACGGGTGGTTCGGGTCTCCTCTCAAACCCGAGTGAGGGATAATGATCTCGTCGGTCAGCGTCTGCAGGCCGTGGTTGATGACCATCATCTTCAGAGGCTCATGGGACGAGAGATTCCACAGCGTTCCTGACAAACATCAGGAGACATCAGGAGAGGCAGGAAATCTAAAAATATTGCCTTGTCAACTACTTGAACTAAAATTTACGTTAATATTTATTTTTTTACATTTATTTCAAGTAGTGATGTTTAAAACGATTAATCGCGATTAATCGCATCCAAAATAATAATTTGCGCTTAGGTAATATATGTTTGTGTGCTATGTATATTTATCATGTATATATAAATACACACATATACATGTGCATATTTTAGAAATATAGGTTATGCTTATATATTAAATATATATATTTATAATATAAGCGAGATTAATATAAATACAGGCATGTACATACAAGTATATATTTTCAAAATATATACCATATGTGTGTGTATTTATATATACATAATCAATATACACAGAACACACATCTAATATGTTGACAAAAACATCAATTTTGGACAGCATTAATTGCGATTAATAATTTGACAACACTAATTTCAAGAAAAGAAATGTTTTTATGGCTTTATTTACAGTTTTAGTTAACTATAATAATCCTGCTTGGAATCATAAATGGAATGTTTTGTAACAATTTAAATGTCTTTACTGTTACTTTTAATCAATTTAATGCGTCCATAATGAAGTAGCAAATTTGGTTACACTTTATTGTCCTTGTTACAATGTTATTATATATGTAAGTACTGAGTAATATTAACTAACTAAATGTATTTACTATATAGTAAGGAGTTGGGGTTAGGGTTACTTAGATGTAATTATTACTATCGTCAAATGATTAATCGCGATTAATCGTATACAAAATAAAAGCCTTTGTTTGGATAATATATGTGTGTGTACAGTGTATATATTTACAATATTTACATGCATTTACATATCCATATTTATATTAATTTAATTGATATTATAGAAAAATATATTTAATATATAAATATAACCAATTTTTTTCAGAAATATATACTATATGTGTGTGTTTTTATATATTCGTAATACATATTCACTGCACACATACACATATCATACAAACATAAACCTTTATTTTGGATGCGATTAATCATGATTAATTGCGATTAATCGTTTGACAGCACTAATAATTATGCATAGTTCATTGTTATTATAATAACAAGTAAATGTGACATCTGTAACAAGGACACTATAAAACAAAGTTTTATTCGTGAGTTTTGTAACTTGAAAGCACGCACCTGTGACGAGTTCTCGAACTTCCACGTCGTCGGATCTCCTCAGGAGCCTCAGCAGCGCAGGAATGCCGTCCGCGTTCTTGATGGCCACCTTGTTGAAGTTGTCCCGGCCGAAGGAGATGTTCCTCAGCGCGCCGCAGGCCTTGCGATGGACCTCGGCTTTGGGATGATCCAGAAGCCCCACCAGGACGGGGATCCCTCGCAGCTGCCGGACGTCCTGCTTGACCGAGTCGTTCTCGTAGCACAGGTGCTGGAGATACGCAGCGGCGTTGGACTTCACCGGGTCCATGGGGTGGCTCAGCATGGAGATGACCTCCCGCAGGTTCGGGTCCCGCCAGCGTGGATCCTTGCGGATGGTGTCGAGGCTCACCATGCTGGCGCGTTTCTGCGGGACGAGCGTCTGTGCACGGTATAGGTCCTGGAAACAGAGTAAAATTATTTAAGATATAAAAGTATATACAAATATTAGTTTTTGCATAAAACAAGCATATATATTGGCCAATGGGACATATAAAATTAATCTTGTTTAGGCTTTGAATAAATATTATTTTTTTGCCCCATTGGTAGATATTTTTGCTTGTTTTAAGGAAAAACGTACTTTTTTTTTAAGAACAAGGCTTAATATCTTAAATCATTTTACTTGTCAAGTAGATGTATCTCAATTTAAGAATGTAAAGATATTTATACTAGAAAACAAGACAAAAAAATAAAATAAAATAATATAAAATAAAATAAAATAGAATAAAAAATCAAGGTTTTGATTTCCGGTCATCGCCCAGCTCTACCTGTAAATATGTGTGTGTGGTGAGGTCCAGCGCGGGCCTCATGTGATGGACTGTGTCTGGTTCTGGTTTGGAAACACCACGTGTGAAACCATCGCGGTGGAGCGGAAGAGTGAAGCAGTTCTCCGGAAAGAAGGTCCGGCCGGGAAAGAAGGGTAATCCGTGCAGCAGTGTGACGGCCTGAGCATTCAGTGTGCCGTACAGAGACGGCTGATCTGTGGGAATCTCATTGGGAGGGTCAGAGGTCACGCCGGGGTCAGGGTGAGGAGGTCGAATCGTGTGTGTATCGTCCTTCTCGCCGGAGGAATCAGGAGCTTGATCTGGACACTGAACATCCGGATACGGTATCTGGGATACTTCCAACTCTTCAGATGAAGCGTCCTACACAGAAAAATACAAAAATATATAAACTTGATTTGAGGAATCATTCCTGTCTGGATTTGACACTATCCTGCAAAACAAATATTTTTTTATCTCTTTTTTTTTTTTTTTTTACTATTTCCCCATTACAAATCAAGTGTTATTTTAGAATTGTCCAGATCATATTATTATTTTTTATTATATTTTAATCCATTTTTTTCATTTTTGTATAATTTATAATTTTGTTTATATTTTTATGTCTATATAATTTTATTAATTTATATTCAGTTTTAGTCTGTTTAGTGAATCTTAATGAACAAGCTAAATACAAATTTGATTTTTTTTTTTATCCATATTATTTTAGTATCATTGATATAATATAATTTTGGTTAATATTTTGAAAGATTTTACATATTATCTGCTTTCATGTTAATTTTATTTTAAGTTTTAGTAATTGTGTTGTGTGCTTTTGTCATTTTTCTCAGTTTTAGTTTTGTCTATATATTAAAATAAATTCAACTTTAGTCTTAATTATTTGAGCACATTAGAACTCAAGTCCTTGTTTAAGTTTAGGATTTTATTATTTGTTTTTATTTCTGTTAAAGTTTATTTAATATAAAGCAAAATTTGTATGGTTTTAGTTTTTAGCCAATGGGTCAAAATTATAGATTTCTCTTTTATGCCAGAAATCATGAGGATATTAAGTAAAGATCATGTTCATGAAGATATTTAGTAAATCTCCTACCGTAAAAATAAAAAACCCCCCCGTAATTTCTGATCAGTAATATGCATCGCTAAGAACTTCATCTGAACAACTTTAAAGATGATTTTCTCAATATTTAGATGTTTTTGTCTCCCTCAGATTCCAGATTTTCTAATAGTTGTATCTCAGACAGATATTGTCTTCTCCTCACACACCACACATCACTGGAGAGATCATTTATTCAGCTTCAGATGATGCATACATCTCAATTCAAGACAATGAACCCTTGTGACTGGCTTTGTGCTCCAGGGTCACAAATATCTAAAATTTCTTGAAGCAGGATTACTGTACAAGTAAAATATCTTAAGATATTTTGTCTTGTTTTCTATAAAAAAAAAAAAAAAAGTTGTTAGTTTTTCCTTAAAACAAGCAGAAATATCTGCCAATAGGGGAAGAAATATATATTTTTAGCCTTTGAATTAAGATTATTTTCTTTGCTTGTTTTAAGGAAAAACTAACAACATTTTTATAATTTCTTTCAGAAAACAAGACTTAATATCTCAAATCATTTTATTTGTACAGTAAATTAATCTCGATTCAAAAGTGTTTAGATATTTACTCTAGAAAACAAGACTAAAATACTAAGTAAGTTTTGCACCAAAATACTGACACAAGATTATTATTATTCTTTAATATTGGCTTCCTCTTTGAAATGCATGAAAATGCAAAGGTACAGGTAAAGATCTGTATTATTCACCTTCAGGAGGCTGGGCACGACCTGTTCATCAGGTTCGCTCTCAGGACTCTCAGTCTGCAGGACATCAGAGAAGAGCTCGTTAACATCAGAGTCTCATTAACCTCCTGCTTTAGGCTCCGAAACAATAGCTACTTTAAAATCAATAGGCATCAATTATAAGTGATTTGTTTATGAAAAGAACCTGTTAAAATAATAGTTTTTTGGCTGGCAAATTCAAGTCAAACTATGAATATTTAAATCCTTTTTCATTAATTACAAAATACACAAAATACACAAAATTTATTTTACAATTATTTTTAAGAGATGTAAACGTGTTTCATGTTCGTGTCATTTATGGAGTAGCATTAGTGCCAAAAATACTTTTTGTAAAATTATCTATGAAGTTAAATTAGTGTCAAAAAACTTTTATAAGATATATTTAGCCTTTTTACCCATTACAGCTTGAACAATTTATCTTTTTTTTATCTTAAAAATTAAAGTTTATGGAAAAACATAAATGTATATATATATATTTTTACTTTTCATAGTAATATTTATGTTGTTTTGTTAGAAATAAATATGCAGGTTTCATAAATCCTGATTGTTTTTGTGCAATCATGAGTTTAATTAAATTTAATTAATTCCAATAGGGTTAATACTGGTAATCCTCCGATTTTATAAGATTCATGGCAAGACATATATTCAAATTTCTCAGGAATATTTAAAATTGTGCTGCATAGTGTGTTTGTGTGTGTGTTTGTGTGTGTGCTTCATCTGTATTTTGACATTTCTAGGAATGTCTCAGTTTTTTAATAATCAAAAAGGGATAAATGCAGTACACAGATGGTGATATCATAGAAACATTCAAATGAAAAACATTTTCCAATATGGTTTTAATTGAGAACTACTGTATATTAAGCTGTGTCTGTTTATTAAAATAACAGTTCTTCAGGTTATTTGTAATAGAAAAAGTCAAAAATACTTATAAGGAACATTGTGTTTCCTCAGTTGGCATCCCTCTGCTTATATTAACAAGCATTTGCTAAATAACTGGCAATGCAATAAATAAATAAAATAGATTTAAAAAGTCATAGTTTGGCTTGAATCTGAGAAGAATGACATCATTATTTTATCAGGTTCTCTATATAAACTGATGATCAGAAATGCTGTTCTGCAGCGTTCCTACATGTGTTTCTGTCTGATTTGAGCGTTCGGGGCTGGACGTGTCTGAGGATGGGGTTTCTGCCGTCTCCTCCGTCTGCTCTTCGGTGTGTTGAGCTGAAGGATCCTCCAGATCCGGCTTCTGTTGGACCAAAGGGAAGAACACGAACAGGAGACGTTGAGATGAGACCACGCAGGTCAAGAACAACTTCACTGCTTCACGTTTCTCAAACATAAAAGAGCATTATGAGATGACGGAAAGCCCTTTGGTGTAAAAACACGCTTATGAAAAGCAAGCAGAACTTCCTCCAGAGCAGCGGTGAATTATACATGAGCGCAGCTTCATCAACACAACACACACTTCAAGAGACGACTTGCACACTTCAGGAAAAACATCTGCACTGCATCTGCTAACAAGAGCGAGAAATAACTCTAACTCTGAAGCTTTCTTTTTCCTGTATGAGCGGTGTATGCCTGTGAAAAACTGATAGTGTGTTGATACTGTTGCTATGCAGTTGCTAAGGTGTTCTGAGTGCTGAAAATGCTTACTAATGTATAACAGTGATGCTTGCCTTGGAAAATGTCACTAGAAATGTGGGAAATGGATCTTGATGAAACTTTATTTATTATTGTAACCGTAGTTCAATTATGTTTTGAAAACCGCAGTAAAGGGAATAATATTAGTAATAATAATAATCAATTTGGCTAAATAAAACATGGCTTATGCAACAACCCTGTAGAGAATACAAGTGTTGATGCTGTTGCTATTTGGCCCTTATGAAACAAACGATTTATTACTGTAACCATAGTTCAACTGTAGTACAGTATATGCAGTAAAACTGCAGTAACCACAGATTTTCCATGCGTAACATTATTTCAATTATAAAATTCGGAAATAATAATCATAAATTTGGCAAAAATAATCATAAACTTAGTCAAATAAAGCATGCACGTTTTCACTTATATAACACCATTGTTTTCACAAGGGACATATGAGCAAAAATACACGAGTAAGTACCAAACAAATCCAAATCTGACTAAAACACTGTAAATGACTATAAAATCTGTTTATGAAAAATATGCACGTAAGGAAAGTCTTTTCAGAGGTGGAGCAGGTGATGAAAGTTAAGCACATGTATAAAGACATGCACTGATGATGAATGAGTCGCAATAAGAGCATTAATTAAGGGTCGATTCATGTTTTTAGTCCCGAGTTCGCAGCTCACTATGCACCAGATGCTCTTACGCGGTTTGAAGCCCGTCTTACTCACTACGTCATGTGTCCCTTCCATCCATCATCCATCATCCAGCTCATGCACATCAGCTCAGTGTCAGAGAGTCGCTCAAGGGCAGCGGATCCGCTGTCACAAGCCCAAAGTAGGACACATGAACCAGCGCTGCATGCGAGTTTAAATCTCACTGTGACACGCGCAAGAACACAGAACCCCTGTGGTGAGCGCTCGCGCACGCATGCCGCATCAAACCTCTTTATTTACATCATGTGTGAATCTGCGAGCAAACAGATGCAGAGCAGACGAGGCAATGCCCACCATACACCCAGCCCTGGCATCCACTGCTGCTGCAGACGCACAAGGATCGCCGCGCTGCGGGAAAAGCGACGCACGCACTCACCTCGTTCACCTCCTCGGGCATCCTGGCGACGCTGAGCGGCGAGTGTGCGCGGTTTCTCCGGGTAAATACAGCTGTCTGTCTGCGGATCACACATGTGCCTCACGCGTCCACATGCACTCGATCATGCTCACACACACACACGCGCGCGCACACCCCCAGTCTCACACACACGCAGCGCAGCGGAGGAGATGCTGAATCAACAGCGCGATTCACACACACTCGAAGAGGAGAACCACATCCAGTTAGTGTTTGCCATTCATTAACTGAGATCATTAGCGCTCATTAAACAGCGTCAGAGAGATAAGAGCGCGCGCACACACACACACACACACACACACACACACACACACACTCAGGGGGAACTTCAGATTGTGAATCATTTGAGTCAGTTCGGGAGTTCAGAGCATGATTCATATGAGTCAGTTTGGGAGTTCAAAGCGGGTTTGCAAATCATTTGAGTCAGTTTGGAAGTTCGGAGCGGGTTCGCGAATCATTTGAGTCAGTTTGGGGATTGGGAGCGTGAATCATTTAAATCAGTTCTGGAGTACGGAGCGGGTTCGCGGATCATTTGAGTCAGTTTGGGGATTCGCGAATCATTTGAGTCAGTTTACAATTAATACAAATGTATGTTTCTCGAAATTGATTCTGAATAATTCAGATCACTTTCATTTATTTATTTCAAAATGTTTTGTGTTATGTTGTCCATCGTTGATAGTTTTCATACTTAAGCTGTGAAAGGAACATTTTTAAGGGCTCAACACAACAGCTTTTATGATGCAGAAGCCACTTTAGTTTTTGATTCTGAATATATTATTCAGGTGTTTTCTTATTTATTTCAGAAATCCTTGTGATTTACAATATTCAGTTTGTGCTGGTCTGCCTCAATCAAAATAGTGTATAAAAATTATTTTCTGTTTTACTTTGTGTTTGTATAGACCATAACGCATAAAAGCGCATTAATGGGAACATAAAGAAAGTTCTTTAAAAAAAGTAACTAAAAAGTTACTTTTAACAGTAATGCAGTACTTTTTGGTGTAAGTAATCAACAAAGTAATTAAGTTACTTTTTGAATTAAGTGACTAGTAACTTACTATTTCTTAGTAACTAGCACAACACTGGTGTTTTCATAACGTTCACCTTGGAGATTTTTTGAGACCTAAGGAGCCCAAATTCAGACCCAGAACAATAAAACCCACAGAAGACGTGGGAGTTCAAGGGAGGAATCTTTATATTACCAAACTGCAGGGAGAGGAAGAGTAGATATAAGTCATGATCTGCAAGATTAACCACAATCTGATGTGAGTCAGTTCAGGAGTCGAATCATTTGAGTCAGTTCGGGAGTTCGGAGCGGGTTCGCGAATCGAGTCAGTTCGGGAGTTCGGAGCGGGTTCGTGAATCGAGTCAGTTCGGGAGTTCGGAGCGAGTTCGCGAATCGAGTCAGTTCGGGAGTTCGGAGCGGGTTCGCGAATCATTTGAATCAGTTGGGGTTCGCGAATCATAGCTGTATATGGTGAACACAAACACTCCAACTACGCCACGATGGGAAAGAGCCCAGAGCACTTTGTGATGAATAATAAACAGGGAACAACTCTTTCTGAATTGTGATTAATAATGAATGTAAAACAACTTCCCCCAGATGATTTATTCGGCTCTTTCAGACGGAGAGGGTTGAAATCCAGCCGAATGGCACTGCGTTTCTAGCCTGACTACGTCAGACTTCCTACTTCCGCTCAATTTCATTTCGCTTCTGTACTCAGTCTGATACAGCGTCAGAGCTTTCTGTTTGCCACCGGTCTGGAAACAGCCGGGCCAATCAACGAACAGAGGGCGGGCTGAGAGCAGTGACGTAGATGCTAAGCACCGAGTTTTACATTGTAGGTTAGAGAAATCGAAAACCGTTTCGACCGCGGAAATGGGAAACGAGACACGGGATGCAATTTGCTCTGTAATGGAGAACATTCAACTCTTTTTCAAACTGAAGCCAGAACAAGAAGAGTGTTTAACAACAGGTTTACAGTGGAAGTTCAATCATAGATTTGAGTTCGATGCATGATGTCTGTGCTTCGATGCGGCTGTACAAGCACATAACATACGTCATAACTAAACGTATCTGATTGGATTACGGGTAACCAATGATTTTAAACTTCAGACAAGCGCCCCCTAGCGAGAGAGAAAACACTTCTCTATTATGCCATTCCAGACTCTGTCTACGAAGCAAAGTGAAGTAACGGAGTCTGGTATTACCAGGCTACTGCGTTTCAACAATAAAAGCCTCACACCTGTACACATCTTCATCAGACAGAATGAGAATCCATTAATGGAGAAAAAACATCCAGAGAAAGTCATGAGGATTAATGAAGCGCTGCAAAAATACGACAGGAGAAGAATGTACAAAGTGAAGACTTTCTTAGAAGACTAAAAAATATTTCCAAAGATAATACATCTTTACTGTAAAGTGTAAACACTTACAACATTCAGCATTTAGTAGGTTCAAGTTTATTGACAAAGACAACGCTTTAAATTGTACATTTAAGTAAAAAGTAGGACTCACCGTTAGCTTGGTGGAAAAGTCTGTAAAGATAAGAAGATATCTAGTAAATCTCCTACTGTAAATATATCAAAACTTCATGTTTGATTAGTAATATGCATTGCTAAGAACTTCATCTGAACAACTTTAAAGATGATTTTCTCAATATTTAGATTTTTTTGCTCCCTCAGATTCCAGATTTTCTAATAGTTGCATCTCAGACAAATATTGTCCTCCGAACAAACCACACATCACTGGAGAGATCATTTATTCAGCTTCAGATGAATTTCATAAAACTGACACTTAAGCCTGCTCCAGGGTCACATTTAGTGATTTAAATTATATTAAATTTACTAAGACAATACTTCAAATTTAACTGCGAAATAGTAAAAAATGTATCGCATATTTAGCAAACTTTAATACAAACAAATAGGCCTATTTTTTAATTGTTTTTAGCAAACAATGTGTGACTTTAGAAACTAAATCGTTAAATATGAAAATAAATATGTGTGTGTGTGTACAGTGTATATTTATTATGTATTTATAAATACACACACATGCATGTATATATTTAAGAAAAATATGTCACGTTTATATATTAAATACATTTTGTATTTTTGTATCATTACATTGTCCATTGACAATATTATCTTAAAAAAAAAAAAAATCAGACTGTCATTTGATGTACTCTTGGGGCCCCCTGGTGGACACAGGGTTCATCAGCAGCCACTAAGTTTGCTAATGTCTTGGGCAGGTGCACTACACTGCAAAAAATGATTCTAACACAAACACACACATTCTCTCTCTCTCTCTCTCTCTCTCTCTCTCTCTCACACACATACACACATACACACACACACACACTTCTTACTTAGGTTTACACTCAATTCAACAGTCACTAATCACACCTGGATGTTCAAGGCTGTATAAAATAATACATCTGTTTTAGGAGTAGAGTTATAATGCAGTTAAATTTTATAAAGTCACATTAAATTAATTGCTTTTATGGTTTCACCTGATCTGAAGTCACCTGAGGAGAATATTACAGATAATAATAAACCCTGTCTGTGTCTTCAGCATCTGCACTGTTCAGAGTAAAACAATTGAGAGAACACACCAAATGCATTTCTTAACAAATCTTTATGTAACAAGGAAACATACTTCAATGCATTATAATTATATATTATAAATATTTCAAACTTCAGATGCATGATCATGCAGGACATTTAGTGCAATTATTAAAAGCAACACAGCTGCTGTGCAAACAGAAGATCGTCTAAAGCATAGTTTGACTCGTGTAGAGAGAGCTCTTCTGAGTTTCGGAGCTGGAGCTCTGATTACAGACGACTGTAGGCTTCGCTCGGAGGACTGAACGTGAACCGCCGAGGGTTAAACTGACCCGGGCTTCTGATCTTGGGCGAGACGGTTAACCAGCTCAGTCTGCAGGACACGTGTGTGTTCGTCTGTGAGGGCGACGGCCAGCTGAAAGACCACACATTGTCATCATATACACAGGGCAGGTAACAGAAGCACTGCACTGCAACAAATACGTTCTGAAATGAACTTCTGTGTAATAAAATGTAATGACACGGGGGGAAAAGTATTGAATGTTTTGAAACCTCAGGGTTTTTTAACTTGTATTTTACGTAATTTCTGAATGTTATTAAATGTGACTTTCACTAATGGGACTTATTTGTGTTTTATTTCGTTTTTCCATCTCAGTGAGTTTTTTGACTTAAAACCTTTGGTGCAGGAGAACATTTCAGAAACAATTACAAAAAAGTGGAAAGGGACATTGAATTAAACATGAAGTTTTAAAGTTTTCATGTAAAACTCACAGATACTGTTTATTTTTTGGAAAAAATGACTGATATAATAAAGAATAAAGAATAAATCTAAGAGATAATTACATTTAGAATAATTTAGTAAAGTTTATCAATTTAATACAATTTATTATAAAAATTAAACAATTAAAATAAAAAGTACGATCGATGGAATACATTTTTGTGCAAACAGAAACTGTAACTATAATATTTATAATACAGAGTAAAAACATAATTTAATAATAGCATTAATTAATACATTTATAATAATTTAGTAATAATTTAATATAATTTATTTTAAGAATTAAATAATAAATGAAAAATATTACTGGTAGAATAAAACATAAATAATACATTTAAGAATAACATTAATTAATACATTTATAATAGTTTAATGAAATGTATCAAATTAATAATATTTATTCTAACAATTGAACAATAAATGAAAAAAATAATTGGTAGCATAAAGAAAAAGTAGTAAATTTAAGAATAACATGAATTAATAAATTTATAATAATTTTAAAAATTAATAAAATTTAATCCTATTTTTTTTTATATAAAAATAAATAAATGGTAAAATAAAGAATACATAAAAAATTACGTTAATTAATAAATGGATAATAATTTAATGACGTTTATGAATGTAATACTATTCATTTTAAGAATTAAATATAAATAGAAAATATGATTGGTAGATCAAATAAAAGATTTAAGAACAACACTGTTTAATAAATTCATAATAATTTAATAAAGTTAAATAATATAATGCTTTCTCAGTTCTAGAACCCGATCTGCAGACGATCTGAAGTTGAATCAGGGTTTTGTGGAGCACTACCTCTGTCTCTGTGACGGAGAATAGGACAAGATCTTGTTCTTCCAGCGGAGGATGCTGGGATACGCCAGCGGCTCGATCTCCACGTCACTCAGCGCTACGAGAACATCATCGTCCAGCTTGCTCGGTGAACCACTGCACACAACACCAGCAGAAGAATCAGAGCAGCTGAGAAGAGTGTGTGTGTGTGTGTGTGTGTGTGTGTGTGTCTCACCCTGATATAAACACACGAGCTCTGAGACTCACTCCCGGCGTGCTGTGTGTGGATTTAAACGAGGAGCTGGACGAGCTGTCCTCGTCTGCGGTGAAATACTCGTCTGAGCTGCCGCTGGAGCCGTCTTCATCCTCCAGCTTCTCAAAGTCCTGCAGCAGATCTCGCACCGGGAGCACGTCACCGGGATCAGGACGTTTCAGAGACTGACCTGCGGATGAAGGGTCCTCGGCGGCGCTCAGGTGCTCCTCCAGCATCTTCAGTCCGTCGCTGCTGCACAGATCCAGGAAGCAGCCGAGGAAAGCCCAATGTTCGGCCCACGGGAGTCCCATCTCATGAGCCAGCTCTCTGCACACACACATGCTAATGCTAATGCTCGGCCGAGGGATGTGGACATGTGATGCTGCCTCAGCCAATCAGATTCAAGCGTTCATGCTCACCGGCCGACTCTCTCAGCGCCGCGCTCCGAGTCCGTCTTCAGGATGTGACGGAAGTATTCGGACCGCTCTCGCTTCGGCGTCTTCCACAGCCGGTGAAACTCCTCGGCCTGCGGGA
Organism: Carassius gibelio; assembly: GCF_023724105.1. Classification (NCBI taxonomy): domain Eukaryota; kingdom Metazoa; phylum Chordata; class Actinopteri; order Cypriniformes; family Cyprinidae; genus Carassius; species Carassius gibelio. The sequence goes on along the minus strand of NC_068405.1, from coordinate 24,236,095 downwards.
AAACACCATCTCCGTCAGATCTGTGTTTGAACGCTGCGCTTGTTTGACGTGTGTGCTATTCGTTTTCCTTTGCAAAGCAATTCTGGACCTAAAATGCATCATATAAAAATTTATTATTAATTTATATATAATTATGAGAATGATTATTGCTATTGCTACTAAAAATAAAAATATTATTGATTTCGAAATAGTTATTATTAAAATGATTATTGTTATATTTTGCGTGCTAACGGATTTTGTAATATAATAATTTTTAATAACAATAATGCATTTTTTTCTTTTAGACTTATTTATGCTTGATTTTTAATAAACACAATAATTTTACATCTACAAATATTAATTTTCATAATAATAAAATGTAAGTTATTGTAATGATGATTATTATACCTTTTGTTCTAACTGAATATAATAATTTTAAAAACAAAAATCACGTTTTAAAAAATTATACAAATAATAATTTGTTAAGCTTGTTAATAATGTTAATAATGTAATAATGTTATATCTAAAAATCCTTTTATTATTAATTCTACAAACAGGATAATAATAATAGATATAATAGTCATAATAAAAACAACAACAATAAAATAATAGTATAAAATAAAAATGATTATTCGTATAATATGTGTGCCAACAAAAATGGAAATTATTATATTTTAATAACAACCAATTATTTTTTCAATATAATGATGATTTTTTTTTTCTCTATCATGCTTGTTTGAAATAATTTTATAATTTTAAAATTGTTTAAATTGATCATTTTTACTCTAAAATTTTAACAACAGTAATTCAATTTATTTAAAATACAGCAACATTATACTTCAACATTTAAACAATACTTTAATATATATATATAAATAAATTTTAAACAATTACTGTAATTATTATAATTATCAACATAATTGTTTCTGTTGCTGTTACTGTACAAGTGAGATTCAAAGAGGTTTGAAGCACCTTTGATGAATTGAGAGGCCCAGCGAAAGCCTTGACGGTCATTATTGGGTTTTTGGGGCTGTCCATCACCCGGTCAGCCCTGTTTAACTGATGGCAGGACTCTGGTGAACCGAGACACCAGGGGGCGCCGATCACCGGAGGCAGGGTGTTGTCTTCAGCCCGCAGCAACGGCACGTAAAATCTGTCTGTGCCAAAAACACCAACAACACAGCGGTCAAACACATCCTACACTTCACCTCTGTATTTAATCCCATTTTATGAGTCCGGCGTCATATTCTTCATGTGATTAGTTTGAGCGGCGCCCTCTACTGTACAGACCTGACTTTACATTTCCTTCAGCCTGAGCCACATTCACTTCACTTTTAGTGTGAACAGGCTTTTACATTTCTAAAAGAAGAACTCTTTATATTAAAAACAAACAAGCAAGCAGATTTAAGTAGTTATGCAAAAGTAACGTAACGCATTACTTTACATAAAAAGTAACTGAGATAGTTTAGCGGGAAACGCAACACTGTAACACATTACTTCTAAAAGTAACTTTCCCCAACAGACCTTCCAAGTACTCCGTGATCTTCTGCTTCACCTCCTTGCTCTTGTTTCTGCGCTCACAGATCACCTGCAGAAAGAGCGCGAGCCGTTATTTGACGAATGAGAGTACGACCTGTTTGAGACGCTCAGGTTCTTACAGCGGACGCTTTCTGCTCGTATTTGTTCCTGCAGTGTTTGTCGATGCTCGGATGTGAACACAGAACATCCACCACCTCTGGACATCCAAACTTACAGGCGAAGTGCAGCGGCGTCTCGTTGCTCTGAGAACAAATAATAATGTTATCATTTGATTATTATAATATAAATAAAAACTATAAATGTTCATAATGTAATAATGAATCCTGATTACGCTTGTTATTAATATTAAAATGATCATTATTATACTTTGTTTGCCAATAGAAATTACAGCAATAATATGTTAATTATGACTGATATTAATTATTCTGAATAAAATTAACATTATAGTTTGCGTGCTGATAAAATTTGTAATGATAATAATTTTAATAGTAATTTATTTTAAAATATTACATTTGTAAATAAAGAAACAGTAATTAACTATTGTTATATTAAGTTACTAATACTAAAAATAATAATAATAAATGTAATATTAATTTATAAAATAGTTTTTATTAATATTATCATTATTATACTTTGTTCTCCAATTGAAATTATATCAATAATTTAATGTTAATTATCACTAATACCATTAATAATACAATTTTATATTAATTGTTCTGAATAAAATTACCAGTATACTTTGAGTGCCAATAGAAATTGTAACAATAGTAATTTTAATAGCAATAATTACATTTATTTTAATAATTACATTTGTAAATTACTGTTATTATATTAATAGTTACATATAAAATAATTGATTAATTAATATCACTAATACTAAAAAGAATAATAATAAGTGAAATATTAATTTAAAAAATTATTAAAATTATCATTATTATACTTTGCATGCTGATTAGAATTGCTAAGAGAAATTTTATATATTAAAAAATTTACAATTTTTACACACACAAAAAACTATATATTATTATATTTTATAATAATATTAATGTAATAAAAGTGATTATAACTAATTATTTTAGTTACTACCACTACTACTACTAGTAATAATTTAAATAGTTAGTAATTTTAAAATTGTTATTATTAAAATTATCATCATACTTTTTGTGGGAATATAAGTTGCAATTATAATAATTTTGATAGCAATCATTTAATTTATTAAAAAATATTACATAGTTTTTTAATTAAATACATTAATTTGTTATCATAATATTAATATAATAATACTAACACTATTAATTATCATCACTACTACTATTACTACAACTAATATTAATAATAATAATAAAAGTTGTATAATTGTTATCATCAGTATAATGTGTGCTAGCAGGAATAGCAGTTCTCAGTCTGACAGCAGTGAGTGAGTGTAACTAGCAGCGACTCACAGCTCTGTCCGGCGTGTTCAGGTACAGATCCACGATGTATGTGATGCGCTGCTGCAGCATGAGCTCGTTATCGTTCGGATACATGAGCCGCATGAACTCCACGTCCTCCAGCGTCTCCAGCAGCAGACGAGCGATGCCCGACTGGTTCTCTTTAGCGGCCACATGCAGGACGTTATACCTGCAGCCCTCCTGCACACAACACACAACACACACTCCGCTTCACACTTCAGACACACACTCCGCAACACATGGGTGATGAATATTACAAAACATTTCTGTTTCAAATTAATCCTGTTCTTTTGGATTCATCTGTGAATCCTGAAAAATGAAATGCATCAGTTTCCACAAAAATCTTGTGCAGCACAACCATTTCAAACATTGATAATAATCAGAAATACTACGACTAATAATAATATTTGATTATATGTTTTTATTAAAATTATCATTATACTCACTTTGCATGCCGATAGAAATCATAATTATACGAATTTGATTAAAATACAAAAAAATATTATATAATGTTAATGTAACACATAACTATTACTACTACTACTAAAAAAAATAATAAAATGTAATTAATTAATTAATTAAATTTATTAAAATTATCATTATTTTACTTTTCGTGGGATTTGAAATTATAATTATTTTTGACATTTTTTTGTAATTTATTAAATAAATACAAATATAATATTAATATAACAATAGTTATATATAATGTAAACTATTAGAATTAGAATTATTCTGAAGATCATGTGACACTGAAGACTGGAGGAATGATGCTGAAAATACAGCGGAGCATCACAGAAATAAATTACACTTTAACACAGATTCAGATAGAAGACAGCTGATTTAAATCATAATAATATTTCACTATTTTTAGTGTATTTTGATCAAACAAATGCAGCTGTGGTGAGCAGAAGAGACTTCTTTAAGCGCACCTGCAGGATAGTGGGATTGTCTCCGGATCCGATCAGATACCGTGGGTTTCCCCACACCAGCTCTCTGAACGCCTCCTCGTCTCCTCTCTCCACGGTTTTACGCAGTTTGGCCGTCAGGTCCTGGGTTCGAGGACTCTTAAACTCATTGGCCTTCTCCAGGTTCAAAGCGTCTGGACACAGAATTTCCTGAAGTTAAACCGAACTTTTATTTTGACGGGTTGCCATGAATACTTATTTCTGTGTGTGATATGAGTCTCAGAGCAGCTCTGGAGATGGTGTTCATGTATTTATGGAAAAATGGAAAGCAGAAAAGATAAATGAAGAAAAAAGAGGATCCAGAAGAGGTGAAAGAGAAGCGTGTATGTGAGCGCTGGACAAACCTGCGCTGGTTTTCTCTGGAGACGGTTTGAGCTGCGACACACAGCATCCTTTAGCAAAGTTCTCCGCGTCTTCTTTCCTGGCGAAGGCTTTAAATCGAGCTCCTTTCAGCTTCATCACGGCCTTCAGCACCTTCATCTTATCGACGTACACACGCAGCGATCCTGAAACGATCTCATGGTCATGAAGAAGCGCTCTCAGAAGCACCATGAAAACACATGCTTAACAGTAAACTGGATGCGTGCAGCTCTTAAAGTGACAGCAGCGTAATATTCCTATTATTTGCTTTTTTATTAATGATAGTTTAGTTATTTAATTAGTACCTTCTTCAGCCGCTGGGTCGTCTGGGTCGGGACACACGCCGTAATAAACACACGGACTCTCCGTCTGCGCCTCTGGGGTTTCAGCTTCACTGGTCACTTCCTCTCGGTTCTGCTCTCTGATTGGCTGCTGGAGCTCCTCCGCAGGAAGTGAGCTCCCAGAATGCACCGCGTCTTCCCCCAGAAGAGCTCGAGCTAGCTTCTTCTCAAAGACGCTTCTGGTGGTGGCTGTGATCGGGCCACATCTGAGTCCGGCGCCGGAGATCTCGTCTCTCAGCTGATCCGCGGTCAGCGTCTGCAGTCGCTTCAGAACCGCCTCCATAACACACTCCTGCTGACTACGAACACACACAACACACTCCTGCTGACCACGAACACACACAACACACTCCTGCTGACCACGAACACACACAACACACTCCTGCTGACCACGAACACACACAACACACTCCTGCTGACCACGAACACACACAACACACTCCTAGTGACCACGATCACACACAACACACTCCTGCTGACCACGAACACATTTTATATTTCTCCCAAAATATATTAGAAACAAATATGATGTGGTTTATTATTATTATTATTAAACAATTAATACAATTTTATATATATATAAATATATATATTTTTATTTTAAATATATATATTATTATTATTATTGTTAAACAATTAATACAATTATATATATATATATATATATATATATATATATATATTTTTTTTTTTTTTTTTTTTTTTAAATATATTTTATGTTTTGGCTTTCAGCTCTAATGAAGTTTGATTTGTATTGTAACTGACTGTAAATATATATATATATATATATATATATATATATATATATATATATATATATATATTAATAAATAATCACTAAATAAATTAATATTTACATAACACAATTAATTATAATTACATGTAAATACCTTTTATATTATATAATATTTTTATATAAACAATCAACATTTATTTTATGTATGTGTATATATATATATTTATTTATTTATTTTGGGAGGGGGGGTGTTTTGATCTGTTCAGTGAGTCCTATGATTCTATATTATTATAAATTATTATGAATTATTATTTAGAAAAAAATGAAAAATTAGTGATATAAACGGCACATGAACAATATCTCTCACATTATGAGTTTCTATTAATAATCGACTGAACTTCATTCTGTTCTAGTCACTGAACTATAAATGAAATAACAGTAATTTATACTAATTATGGTTTTGAAACATACTATAGTAGAGTGTATTACACTGTATATTTTATAGCATTTACAACACTGTGTTAATATACGCTACATCATACTTTATTATCACCAATAGTGAACTGATTAACTGTAATAAATACTGTAGTTTACTTTAGTTTATTACTACAGTAAACTCTAGTGTATTATAGTGTAGTATACCCTATAGTTGTAGAACACATAGTACAGTATTGGGAAGAGTATTTTGTTTATATTAAGCCACTATAGTTGTTATATAACCCCAGCAAATACAGAATTACAACTTAATGTATAATAATTCAAGAACTTTACTGTAGTATGGTACAGTATTTTTTCATGAGGCTGTCTGTGGCGAACATTTTAATAAAACAAACAGGCCTGAACTGGCTTTACAGCGCTGGATTTCAACTCAAGAATATGAAGTAAACTATAAACTATAAGATAAACTCTTACCAGTCTATTATTAGTCAATGACTGACAGTGAAGTCTGAACATTTACTGTAGAAACGCGTCACAGAACAGAACAAACACACGCAGACGATCACAAACCCTTCCGAGCCTCACATCAAACGATAATAAAAACATATCGATACTGAATAAATACAAATCAAATCGTTTTGTTGAATTCTCAAGGCTGAAGAGAAGCGTGACGCTGTTGACGGGAGGAGGACGTGTCGATCTCGAACGAGTCGGTTCAGTGAGTCGACTCTTTTAAGTGAACAATATGAGTCGGATGCCGCCTAAAGAGCCTTTTTCTAAAAGATGGCTCTCTACGTTTTTGTATTCTTTATTTTCTTAATACCAGACAAAATAATAGAAAGATGTGTAAGCCAATGCGCACGTCATGTAATATTTTGATACGAATATTTATTATGACTAGAAACACATCTATTTCTGTAACTCTAGCACTCTCTGTTCTAATTATATTCTTTAAAAAAAACTTGCCCTTTTTATTTGCACTCTATTCATTTAATAAATGCTTGTTTTCTTACAACAACAAAAAACTAACACTAGCTTCTCTATTATTTTTGTATTCTATATATTTCTGTTTTCTTTTTATTTATTATATATTTAACAAAAAAAGGCCTTGGACAGCTTGCTCTATTTTTTTCTATTTTATCCGTGTGGTATTTTGGAAAGGTTTATGGAGCCAGAAATATGACAAAATTATTTAATTTGAATTGTGTAAATCTGACTAATACTGTGGTTTATCCAATCGGATTATCATGAAGCATCGTTTAGTTTTGATTATTATGATTTTTTTATGGTTTATTTTAATTACTCTGAATAATTTCATTATATTTGCTCACGCATCCCAGACATAGGTCAAAGCATTAATAGATTTGTCTGAATTATAAAAGGCAGAAGTGTTACTAAATAAAGACTCGCTTAGGAGTCGAAAGAGCCGATTCTGAGCTGAGCCAAATGATCCGGATCACTGAAAAGAACCTGAATTTCCATCACTAACTGCGCATGCGCGGCGTGATCCTGCAGAGGGCGCCACTGCACACATGCCTGAACACAGAATAAATAATTATTACGTCTAGGCCTGAACACATCTGATTTTGGCATACTGCATGCATGCAATGACCATTTTTAATTATAAATAGTATCAAATTTAAATAAAAAATACATGATTGCACATTGATTGATATTTCCATGTGCTGCAAGTCAGATAAAAATCGATTTTTTTTTTCTTTTCAAGATTTACCATAACACCACATTTCCAAAACTCCCCTGGAACTAGTGTTCTTTTTTTCTTCTTTTTGCTATTTCTTATTATACAAACCTTGACTGAGACACTTTGCCATCAGTTTGACAATAACTATTTCATCACAATATAGTCTGTAAGTAAATCTTTCTCTTAATGTAGCTGTGCTCTGTCTCTCATACAGTATGTTGTGTCACACAGGCACTTATTTCAGTGATAAACCTGACAAATAGACGAAAAAAACAAACAGAAGGCTATAGTAAATTACACAGTTAATTACAAAGAAATGGGAAATAACACACTGAATTAAACGTAACATTTTGGAAGTAGTTTTTTTGTTTACAGTGAAATTAAAGAGGATATTTGATCTGACGTTAAGATAAATATGTGTTCAAAAAGCTGGAAGCCTTCATCAGCGATTCCCATCATGACGGCTGTTCAGTGATTGAGGATGAGCCCCGACTGACCGCTGACCATTAGCTCTCTCCAGCCCTTCATCGTGTGATTTATGCTGCTTCACCAAGTGTGTGTGTGTGTGTGTGTGTGTGTCACACACTTCACCGCCTGTCTGCATGAAGATTTATCAGTCTGTGTTTATAACTGTGCCAGCAGAGACTCTGACACACACATATTCCTTTAAAAACATTTAAGAAGCTCGTGTCAAAGTATGAAGAACAGTGAGTGCTGATTTAATGATTATAGATGTTTACCTCTCTTACATGAAAGGCATTGAAAAATAAATAAAGTTCCCACTGGAAGATATGTTTAAATCTTCAATAAACCCTGATAAAATGAAAAATAATCAAATATAACATTAGAATAAAAAGGGGAAATTTTGCAAAATATGGTATTTGTTTCAACTGGAGAGGATTTGCATCACATTATCATTGAGTCTGTTCAAAAATGTGGACTATTTAATTAAAAACACTGTAAAATATGCATATGAATGACTGCTTTTGAGTTTAAAGCATAAGAACTGTTTTTAGTAATTGCTAAATCAAAGGCATTCTTGGTGGAGATAGTCATTATTTTCCAGTGAGACATCAAACGAAGGGAAAAGGGCCATGGAAAGTAAAATGAACTTGATGTACCATCCTCATCCTGTTATTTTCAGACAGATGGAACATACCGAAGGATTTTCATGACTATTTCACTCTTCATAATTAGTCCTGGATTAGAATTTCAAATGATCCCGTAACATTAATAAGAGACTCAGTGTTATGATTGAATGTTTTACTGTTGCATTTAATTCAAGCTTAGATGTAATAATTACTGAGTGAATTCGGTTTAGTCAAGGTCTCATTGCTCTCAAATGTGCAGAGAAACAACAACACTCTGCTCTTCTCACAAATGTGCTCCAGATATAAGCATTAAAATCACATATTTATTACTTGAAAACCCTGGTTTGCATACAGATCCAATGCAGACCTAAAAGATCTACAATTTAACACATATTGAGAGCCATTGGGGCATGTTGTCACACTACATGGGGTAAGTTGTCACAGTGGGAACCTGGTATCAGGGTCGGATCTAGAAAAATATTGATGGGGTGGCGAGAAGGGGGCAGGAATTTCTGAGGGGTGGCAACATATGGCAGACGTATATATACTGAATTTAGTCACAGTTATCACAGTTTGATGATAAATATATGTGCACACTACAAAAGGACACAGGCTATCATTTACAAACTTAATCTCATGCAATCAATGTCTTGCATTTGAAGCAGTTCATATAAGGAATAAGTGACCATACCCCATAAGCACCACACACTCACTAATGCATACAGTATGCATCCACATGTCATTAAGAGCGTTATAAAAGGTTCAGTGTTATCAATATGTCAATTTATTATAAGAAACACAAGACTTTAACAGCCATTTCCAGCTGGGGGGACTCAACTGATTTTCTACAGTTTAGTGTTAATCATCATCTAACTCAACCAGTCAAGAGCTACATTTAGCCTTAGATGTTATATGAATATGGTCCTGAAGCATAGCTTTTATTAGCTGACAATAATCATAAATAAATAAACATTATAGGCACAAATACAAATGTACTTTTAGAAAATGTTTTTGAAAAATTTGGTATGATTGTTTTGCAAGTTTAAATTAAAACTCTATCTATGAAAACTTGTGTGATATTCCTTTAAAATAATGTTTTACTGTGTAATTTCTTACATAATTTCTTTGGTGAGTTGTTGTATTTTAATAAACTATTATTAGCTTATAGGCCTACTTGACGTATAGCATACTCTACTGTGCAATAGTAAGTTAGAAAATAGTTAGAAAAGTGTATACCAATATCGCATGTAACTTTAGAGACGGTCCCTAAATTTGAGACTCGTCCAACGTCCAACGTCAAGCCAACTTTATGTCTATTTTTTTTTTTTTTTACTTTTAGTTTTCTTTTCTCTTTGCTGGATTGGATTCATCCATCAATTATGAATATTCAGCAGCAAACATGAGGTGTGAGCGGTCGCGAGCGCGGATGGGAGAATGGAGGAAGTATTTTTATTTTTTTGGAGCAACTGGGAGTTGGTACCCTAGGCAGATTGAGTCAGTTCGGGAGTTCGGAGCGGGTTCGCGAATCATTTGAGTCAGTTTGGGGATTGCAAATCATTTGAATCAGTTCGGGAGTTCGGAGCGGCTTCGCGGATTATTTGAATCAATTCGAGAGTTCGTAGCGGGTTCGCGAATCATTTGAGTCAGTTCGGGAGTTCGAAGCGGGATCGCGAATCATTTGAATCAGTTCGGGAGTTCGTAGCGGGTTCGCGAATCATTTGAGTCAGTTTGGGAGTTCGAAGCGGGATCGCGAATCATTTGAATCAATTCGAGAGTTCGTATCGGGTTCGCGAATCATTTGAGTCAGTTCGGGAGTTCGTAGCGGGTTCGCGGATCATTTGAATCAATTCGAGAGTTCGTAGCGGGTTCGCGAATCATTTGAGTCAGTTCGGGAGTTCGTAGCGGGTTCGCGGATCATTTGAATCATTTCGAGAGTTCGTAGCGGGTTCGCGAATCATTTGAGTCAGTTCGGGAGTTCGAAGCGCGATCGCGAATCATTTGAATCAGTTCGGGAGTTCGTAGCAGGTTCGCGAATCATTTGAGTCAGTCTGGGAGTTCGAAGCGGGATCGCGAATCATTTGAATCAATTCTAGAGTTCGTAGCGGGTTCGCGAATCATTTGAGTCAGTTCGGGAGTTCGTAGCGGGTTCGCGGATCATTTGAATCATTTCGAGAGTTCGTAGCGGGTTCGCGAATCATTTGAGTCAGTTCGGGAGTTCGAAGCGCGATCGCGAATCATTTGAATCAGTTCGGGAGTTTGTAGCGGGTTCTCGAATCATTTGAGTCAGTTTGGGAGTTCGTAGTGGGTTCGCGAATCATTTGAGTCAGTTTGGGGATTGCATATCATTTGAATCGGTTCGGAAGTTCAGAGCGGGATCGCGAATTATTTGAGTCAGTTTGAGGATCACAAATCATTTGAATCAGTTCGGGAGTTCGGAGCAGGATCACGAATCACGAAAGATTCGCGCTCGTAAAACAACTTGGCCATAACCTTTAATTCGTTGTGGTGGGCAGGGGTGGCAAGACTTTCTTTTAGGGTGGCATTTGACACCCTATGCCACCCCTGTAGATCCGCCCCTGCCTGGTATCAAACATGATTTTCATTCAAATTTCACAGTAAAGAATTATGGAACACAGAACAGTTATGTTACAAATATTTATTCATGAAATACAGGGAAAAAATTTATATGAAATATATATATATATATATAATTTATTTATATAAATACAGTAATACAGATATAATATATATTTTATTATTATAAATGATTTAATGGTCAGATTGGCTGTGCAGATCACTCCGATGTGGCGACTCCTGATAAAAAAGGGAAAACGACCAGGGAGAGAGAGATAATAAATTACCTAATAAATATTTATATAAATCAAAGTGGTTCAAAAGCAGTTGAATCACAACGCACAGGACTACGCTGCGCCTTTAAGATTTTCCGCGAACTCTGCAGTGATTCTCTGCCCCGCCCCCTCTCGCTAATGATTGGTCAGAACGCACGGAGTCTGTAGTGTGATTGGTTTAGGTTCCGTCAGCGGACTGATAGAGCGTCGCGTCGCTTGTGCGTGAGATCAGAAGAAGGCGAGGATGCTGAGGAGAGTTTGAGCCCGCTTCTCTTCCCATGTTATACAGAAACTCACTTTATAAACCACAAAACTTCTTTGCGTTCGGGGTCTTTATAAGTAATTTATCAGCTTGATTTGATCTTCAGGCGATGGTTGGCTTTTTCGGCGGAAGGATGGATTGCGTCGCGGATGAAGCGTGAAGCAGGTGCGTTTACCGGAGATGATGATGACGCTGCTCCGCTTCTCCGTCAGAAGATGAACTTCAGTCCCGTTGCACCGAGCTGCTGGAGGGCTTCGTGGAGGTTTGACCGCTGCCGGATTCGTGTTCTTTGGGATATCGATGATTCTGCTGGGATCGGATGGTTTTAAAGCGCGCGGAGCGTCAGTTCGTGGTAAATACCATTCGCTTCTGTCTGCTTGATGATGAGCTTCATCTCGTTACTACAGCTTCATTTGAGTTTCTTTCTCCTCCGCTGAGGTTAATCCTGAGGTAAATAAATACCGAGGTAAACACTGAGGTGAATAAAAACTGAGATGAATGCTGAGGTAAATACTGAGATGAATAAATACTGAGGTGAATGTTGAGGTGAATAAATGCTGAGATAGATGGATGTTTCTGGTGAATTGAACGCATGTTGATGTCTTTGATGTCACCTGACTTGTGTGTGTGTGGCGGCACTTTCATGTCTGTTATTGGATGCTGTAAAACACACACACACACACATAATGTTTATCTCTCTCTCTATCACTCTATAACATTTGAACAGTATTTTTTTTAAAGAAGTCTCTTCCGCGGACCAAGCCTATGTATTTGATCCAAAGTACAGGAAAACAGAACTATTTAGATTTTTTATTTACTTACCTGTTAAAGTGTAATGTATTTCTGTATTTTCAGCATCATTCCTCCAGTCTTCAGAGTCACATGATCTTCAGAAATCAGAATAATATGATCATTTATTATCAGTGGTGAAACTGCTTCTGCTTCATATTTATTGGAACCAGTGATAATTTTTCAGGATTCTTTAATGAATAAAAAGTTAAAAATCTGGGGTCAGTACATTTTTATTCTTGAAAGAATGTTTTTTTTTTTTTTTTAAGAAATTAAAACTTTAATAAAATTAAATTGTTAAGAAGTGATAGCAGAGTTAGACAATATTTTTATTTATAAAAAATGCTGTTCTTTTGAACTTTTTATTCATCAAAGAATTCTGAATACAATCACAAAATATATATATATATATATATATATATATTTGCCATTACAAATGATGATAAAGTATCATGTGACACTTTATACTGGAATAATGATGATGGAAATTCAGCTTTGCATCACAGAAATAAATTATATTTTAAAGGATATTTAAATAGAAACCATTATTTTATATTGTAATAACATTTAGCAAGATTACAGTTATTTTTTCTGTATTGTGTGGTCTTTATTGTAATGGTTCTGTTGGAGTTCTGCTGTTTTGCTCTTTCAGGCAGCATGTCAATCTTCTGGTTCACCTCGTATCTCTCGAGGATGTGGTGTGTAATTATCGACAGGCCGCTGTCCTCTGAAATCAGCCTAATTGCTGGTTTTATTTTTATAGGATGAAGACACTGGGTGAAAGGGGACGGGGGTATTAGAGCTGGGGGGCAGTTATTAAAGCTTGCTAAGTGATTTGTGCCTGTCCCCTGTGAACCAAACTAACCAGCAGGTCATTAGTGTGTTGTGTGAAGCGCAGCCGTGTTATCTCTGCGTGTCGAGTCCTGGGACACAGGTGGAGGTCATTCAGGATTAGCGTGTGAATGCCCTGCGGGAAGCGTTTGACCCATCTCTGTTTTATTAACATTTTTAATGACTTTAAGGATTCAGTGACCCTTAACAACACAATGCATTTCCCGGTGGGGAGAAACGACACTTACTGAGACCACAGAGATGTTCTCCAGAGCGAGTGTGCTGCTCATAGACCAACACATCCAGCACAGATTAATTTTTATTTTGTATTTAAATGAAAATCAAAATGTTTCTTTGTTTCTTTTTTTGGCAAACAAAGTGCTGCATAACATTTTTATTGTTTAAACAATGAAGTAAATTGAATATAGTAAATATAGTAATTAAACTGAACTGAGCTGGATGATGACATCACTGCCTTTAACTTAAACTGAGTGTTTACTATATCATCCTTCTACATTATGTCCCATTTAATACTGTAAAGCTGCTTTGAAACAGTCTGTATTGTAGAAGCGCTAGACTTGTCTTGATTAGTTCGGAGAGTTGATGTATAAGGTGTGTTTTCTGCGCTCGCTGTGTAATCTGTCATCTACATGTGATTGTGATCACAGAGAGCAGCTCAGATCTTCTGGAAATGCTGGAATGGAAAAGAGCACACGTCTCCTATCCGAGGCTTTCGTGATCTGTGCTTGAACGGTTTCAGAGGTTATTATAGCAGCTTGCCTCAAAAGAAACATCTTTGTCTTCTCTCCTGCGCTCTGATACCAATTATGCTAAGCGTTAGGAAATCTGAACGGGAACGTCTCTTATCGGCTTATCCTGGAGTAATAGATTCCATTAAAAATGCATGAGGAGCTTTAGGGATGAATGGGGCGATGTAGCGTGTCAAAGTCTCTCTCTCTCTCTCTCTCAGTGTTATCTGCTCATTATTCTGATAGGATCCCGTCTCCACTGAAAGCGTTGTGTTTAGAGCCGGCAGGGCTTTGAGACGGGCTAAACATGGCTTTGATGTGCTCCTGATCTCCAGCTCCGGTCACTCAACCGGCAGGAGTGAATCTGTGTTAAAGTGTCATGTATTTCTGTGATGCTCATTCCTCCAGTCTCCAGTGTCACATGATCTTCAGAAAGATTCTACCGATACTTCTGGACACTTTTTTTCAGTTAGCATCTAAGTTTGCAGAAATCAGAGCAATAAACAGACAGGAGATAAATCACAGATGACTGCAAAACAACCTGAGCTCAAGATCTCTTCTGATTGGTCAGTCCAGTGCTCCATTGATTGGCTGTTATTATGTAACATACTTTATTCACAATGTAACAGAATCTTCCCTTAAATTGTTGACCTTGGTAATATTTTTAATAGAGAAAGACTAACATAAATAGTGATGAAAGCCAAAACAAGGATGGATATTACTGTATTTCACCTGAGATTCGGAGCCAAATTACAGGAAGGTATAATGACTTCAGAAAGATGTGAGGATTCTGATCTTATTTCCACACAGAGCTCTGTTAGTAAAATCTGTTGACTCTAGCGGTTTGTGTTGCATTACGTGCCAATGGTGACCATTCAAAAATGGGGAAAAACACTTTTCCCCCAAAGTTTGCATGGGTGTAACTTAAGAAGCATTAAATATATCTTAATATCCTTTCAGATTCAGCTTTCTAACAACCTTTTCATATGGTATCACCATTTTTAAGGTCCTGTATGTTTGATTTCCTGAGATATGGGGATCTTAATATGGATTCAAGAGGAAAATGGTTAAAATGTTGAAATTTTCAGTGGTCAAAAACCAAATGTGGGTCAGTTTGCATTCATCTGATTTGTATTGTATTTAAAGAGGAATGTCTGGATAACAAATGGTGTTGAAACTAGTGTTGCAAAGGTGTGGATATTTCCGGAAATATTCCTGGAAAGTTTAGGTTTTCCACATTTTGCAACCCTAGTTGAAACTAGAGATGTATATTTTCCCCAAAGTTTGCATGTCTGTAACTCAAAAAGGTTTAACGACACCTCTCTTGGTTCTCAGTAAACTTATTTTCTGATCTCTTCATTTTAAAGTATGTGCAATGAGCAATTTAATTGGTTGATCATTTCCAGGATATTGGACTCTAAATATGGCTCCAAGAGACAAATAGTTCAATTGTAGCCATTTTCAGTGGTCAAAAACCAATTGTGGGTCAGTTTGTACACAACTAGGGGTGTAACGACACACAAATTCATTTTAAAAAACATTTTGAAAGCCTTTGATGAGCTCATAATGGGTTTGTTTCTTGTTGCAGATCCCTGAAGTCTTCAGCGACCCGTAGAGCTCACACTGCACCATGCTGGCGTGTCTGCAGAGACAGAACCAACACCAACACCAACACCAACACCTCCACCTCACGTGTGCCGCCAATCACAAGAGTACGTCTGGCACCGACGGTTAGATGGAGCGCTTTGAGATCTTCAAGCTTTGGTTGAGCACCACTCTAGCTAATCTATTTATTTATTTATTTATTTATTTTTATATGCTTATTAATATTTTTTTTTTTTACTTATTTCTGTGCTATTTATTTATTTATTTATGTAGTTACACACTTATTAACATTATTATTTACTTATATTTTAAAAAACAAGCCCTGTCTTTTTATGACCATTTGTTTTGTTTACTGTTTTAATGTTAATTTCTAATTCATATATACACCCACAGTTGTGCTCATATGTTTACACACCCTTGCAGAATGGGCAAAAATTAATAACTGAAACAAAATAAGAGAAATCATTTATTTAGTTTATTTAGTGCTTTTTCTTTACACTTTTACATTTACTGGTTTTTATTAATGTATTTTTTTACTTATCTTTATTTTAATAAATTTGAAATATTTTAAGTTTTTCAAATGTGTACTTATATTTTAAATGTATTTTTTATTTATACATGTATTACTTGTATATAAAATGAATCCCCAATCTTAACACTTATTTACTTATTTTTAGTTCTTTTATTATTTATTTATTTTTGTGTACTTGTTTTTTTTTAAAAAGCGTTTTTTTTTAAAACACCATTATTATTATTATTTTCGTCTGAGAGCTTCAGATGTGGAACAGTTTTATGATGAGAAAGGAAAAAGAGCAAATGAAGCAGAGCAAGAGATGGGAAAAGTAAGATAAAGAAAGATAAAAGAAAAAAGGAAATAAACTTGAAAGAAAACCAGATGCATGAAAGGGCAGAAAGCGAGTTATATTAAAACGTTTTATTGGAGGTGGAAGAAAGAAGAGCCTGGTAAATTGAATTTTGCAGGTAACCTTTGATTTTGATGCTTAACCTCATCGAGCGGCTCATAGATCTCCATCCAGCAGATGGATGTTCATCCGTTAGGAGAGCGAGAGAGGTGTATGCGTTTTCATTCGGCTCTTTGTTTGTTCACCTTGAGAGGCAGGCTTCCCATCATCTGATCGCAGATCTGCAGGAGCTCCGTCCAGCTCTTATCAAACACGTCCATCGCAGTGCTTTAATTGAATCTGCCAGCGCATTGATCAGCCGTGACGCAGCTTCATGTCGCTTCCGTCCAAGGGTGGATCCACACTCAAATCTACTCTCATATTCATTCACATACTCATATATATACAGTATAGCTGCTCTTTAGTGTAGATGCATGTTGATTTTAAAAGAGGATGTGATTATAAATCAGGATTTAAAGAGTACAGTGAGAGTGACTCCTGGTAAACATCTACTGTTTAGTGTGGAACTGTTCTACAATATTCACTCATCATGACAGTAAAATAAAGGAGTTTATGAAAGATAAAATCCTACTGATTTGACTTTATAATCTAAATTCAGTTCAGGGTCACTTTTTCCATTCTGCTAAAATGTCAAAATGTTAAAGGAATATTCTTGGATAATGGTAAATGACATGTAGATGTAGCGTACTGTGCATTTGTTTATTTATGGATTCATTTATTTTTGCATTTATTAATTTATGCATTAATATATTTGAGCATTTATTTATGCATTTATATATGCATAATTGTTTTTTTTTTCAGTTTGATTATATATTTATTATTTAATGCTTTAATGCATTTATTCATGCTTTTTTTTTTATCTGAGCATTTAAGTGTCTATGCTTTCATATGAGGATTTATGCATTTATTTTTCAAGAACTATCAGAATTATGTGGAAACGACACGAACAGACATGAAGTTAGAGTTGTTTGTTTGATGGAAGAGTTCAGAGGTCACGCTGAAAGATCTCCACCATCTGCTCGTCTGGTTCTGGCTTCTCTTCTCTTCGAGTCCGTTTGTTCTTGTTCTTGGCCTACTTTAAGAGTTCGCTGTGTGCAGTTAATTAGCTGCGTGTTAATTAGTTAATTATTTCAGTCCTCGTCCTCATGTAATAATGCGTGTGGGTTTGATCGAAGGCTTGACTCTCACTGAGCGTGTGATGAAATGGTTATCACAGTGTGTATTTGTAGCTGAAAGGTGGATAATTACTGAAGGTCAAGATGCTGACGAAACCTCAGACCTTGTATTTTACTTTCACTTCGGTGAAGGAACAATTTGGTTCAACGATTAGCTTCTCCAAACTCTTTCAGATTCTCCCAGTCCCCAAGTGAGTGTTTCTGGAGCTTCATTGTGTTTGGTGACCCTTTCTCTCCTCTTCCCTTCATTTTAAACACTCAGTTTATTTCCTTTATGAGATGGATCTTGTAGATTGAATCGTTTTCACAGTTGGAGGCTCATTGTGGGCCTGGAATGAAATGAGGTCCCAAATCAATCCGGAACGGGAACAGCGCTAGCTCGGCATCATGTGACGGAGGAGACGCTCCAAATGACTTCTGGGACTCGCTTGGATTGTGTGTGTGTTTTTCTGGTCCTTCAATTCTTCAGAGTGATTTTGATCAACCGTGGCCTTAGTTTTAGCACTTTTATTTTCCGTGTCAGAAATATAAAGGTGTCATTCCGTCCAGCAGTAGAGTTACTGCTCAGAAATGGAGCACACTTTCCAGCTTCCTTGTGTTGTGGGAAGCTAAACAGCCATGAAATTGCCTGAATAATGGTGTTTAAATCCA
Source organism: Carassius gibelio (assembly GCF_023724105.1). Taxonomy (NCBI): domain Eukaryota; kingdom Metazoa; phylum Chordata; class Actinopteri; order Cypriniformes; family Cyprinidae; genus Carassius; species Carassius gibelio. Next base: position 24,217,659 of record NC_068405.1, on the reverse strand, counting down.
ATCTCGTTTTCCTGTACACTTCTGGCTGGAGGTTTTCATTTGAAAGCTATTGCATATGTAGACATCTGAAAATGATATTGGCTTGCATTTATTGTGGCGATTAGATGCCATCTATGGGAATCCTGTCCTTATTATAGTCCAGGGATCCATTCGAGATGCATTCAAGCAGCACACAGATGCACAAACACATATAAAGCCCCGTTTCCAATTTGCTGCTTGTATAGCATCGTTTCTAATGTTAATTTTGCATGGAGCTCCATCCGCATCCGAGCCATTTTTAGTGGATGGCACATCCAAACGCCATGAAATGAATTCCACTCAAGCCACTGAAACTAAATTAGCTCCTTCCCCATCCCCCTCCTCATCTCTTTTCCCAAGGTAATCTAATTTTGTCCTGAAGAAAGACCAAATTAATTTCATAATGCACTGATCAAACATTGCCCGAGGTGTCTCCTTCCACAAAATGAGTTTTTAGAGAGATGCAGATGTCTGCGGATGAACAGCCAGCCGAGGAAATAAGGAGACGGAGAGCGACACAGACGCTCCAATATCTTCATTTTTATTGGACGATTTTTCTTGTGCGACGTCTGATCATTTTTAACTCATCCAGTATTCATCACTCTTCCATATTTATTGCCAAACACCTCTGGCACAAGGCGTTTTTTTCGGACAGCAGGGTTTCAAATTGGAAACATTGAGAGAGAGTTTTTGGGATCCGCTGAGGGTGTTTGCTTGGTGAAATGCCAGAATACATGACTGTGTTTCGATACAAATTGGGGATAGAGTTTATATGAATGTATCTCTAAGGGAAAGTGCCTATTTAGAAAAGCTTAGATGACATTTTCTCTCCCTTTTGCCTCTGTATAATGTGTTTGTAGTGTTCATAAGTGCAGGGCTGCTTTGTTTACAGTGGTAACCTAGGAAACGCTGTATCGATGCTGTTCCATTAGCGCCACCTGCTGTCAGAGAGTGAATTTGCATCTTATTTAGCTTTGTTTCATTTAGATGTGTTTTATGAAGCATAGTTTCACAACACTAAAATCAAACCATTCTGTTTTTGCTTCCAAATTTCAGAATTATTAAGTCAATCAAATTAAAGTAGGCGGGGTTTCTGTTCACAAATGCAGTGTTTGAATTAAAGCTCAAGCATCAGTTTTAATGATGAAATAGAAATGGAAGCAACAGAACATTTAATATTTAACAACTGCTTCACTACAGAAATGTTCAAATCATTTACACTGTAATCATTTATATGATTCGTGTAATTCCTAACTGAATGTTACGAGACATGAAATGCTAAGCATTTTTTACATATTACGCAAACAAGAGTGAATTATTTGCTAAGTGCTTCAACTACACTGTTCAATTTCTGTACACCTTATTTAAAATACCCCCCCCCCCAATGTTCGAGACATAGTATGGCCTTGCTGAGAATACTGCAGCGTTGAATTATTCATGGTGTTTTCTCTTTGTCTGCAGATGAGCTGATTTCCATGCGGTACCCATCTGCGGCCGAACTGGACGCCTACGCGCAAAGAACAGCCGAGAGCCCACTTTCAATCAAGATCTTTCCCACCAACATCAGGGTCCCACAGCACAAACAAATCAGCAGGACTGTGAACGGCCTGGACACAGGCGACCAGGGCTTGGGCCCGTACTTGCACCCCTACGCTGGCGCCTACCAAGGCTTGTTGGCGATCGTCAAGACTTCCTCTGCGACCAAAGGTGTGCTAAAGAGCGCCGATGGAAAACGTACTAAACTATCCCCTGTTCAAATGGCGGTGGCTCCGTATGCGCCGCCCAGCAGGAACAGACACCGGCCCTACGCCGTCATTTCCCATCACACGAGCCGTCCGTCTAACATCCAATCCAGTCCCTCGTTCCTGTCCGCATCTTGCGCAGACTCTAGTTTTGCTCTGCCGTATTCCGGAGCCGTTCTTCCTACTCAGAGCGCGGATGTAGCTGGTTCGGATTATTATTGGGCTCATTATCCACACATGTATGTATCGGGGAACCGCTCACCTGACATTTCCTACAGATCCTACCCTCCCAGTCTAACGATTCTAGACAAAGTCCCGACACCCCCCGTGATGCATGGTGATTTCTCTGTTGGACAGTTTTTCACTCCTGCTTGGAATAGCGTGCTTGCAACGCCGGATAGCGACTGTTATAACCCTCAGGAGATGCCTGCTATGCGCCTCCATCCATACACCCAACAACCTCCGGCGTACCTGTGCTGCGGGCCGCAAGAGAAGAGCCTCAGCAGCAGCCTGCAGTCTCTGGAGTGCCTCATCAGCGATATCCACCCGCCTTGCATCAAGGAGTGCATGCTGGGACGAGGACACGAGCCATACCTTCAGCTGCCCATGTTGAGATAGGACGCTTCACTGCAAAACATTATTCTCTTACTCAGGATTTTTGTCTTAGCAAAAACTAAAAATATATATTTATATTTTCTTTTAGAAAACCATATTTAATATTTTACTTTTCAAGTAAATGCATCTTGATTCAATAGTGTTTAGATATTTATACTAGAAAATACGACTAAAATACTGAGTAAGAGAATCATTTATTGCAGTTTTGTGAGATAAATGAGTTAAAAATTTTGTAAGCATTTTTTTTTTCGTATTTGTCATCCTTTCCTATCAAAATGCTTGTTATGGATGACTCAGTAGCCCAGCTGATCTGGAAGCGCAGGTGATTCAGTAGCGCAGCTGATCTGGAAGCGCAGGTGATTCAGTAGCGCAGATGATCTGGAAGCGCAGGTGATTCAGTAGCGCAGATGATCTGGAAGCGCAGGTGATTCAGTAGCGCAGATGATCTGGAAGCGCAGGTGATTCAGTAGCGCAGATGATCTGGAAACGCAGGTGATTCAGTAGCGCAGATGATCTGGAAGCGCAGGTGATTCAGTAGCGCAGCTGATCTGGAAGCGCAGGTGATTCAGTAGCGCAGATGATCTGGAAGCGCAGGTGATTCAGTAGCGCAGATGATCTGGAAACGCAGGTGATTCAGTAGCGCAGATGATCTGGAAGCGCAGGTGATTCAGTAGCGCAGATGATCTGGAAGCGCAGGTGATTCAGTAGCGCAGATGATCTGGAAGCGCAGGTGATTCAGTAGCGCAGTTGATCTGGAAACGCAGGTGATTCAGTAGCGCAGATGATCTGGAAACGCAGGTGATTCAGTAGCGCAGATGATCTGGAAGCGCAGGTGATTCAGTAGCGCAGATGATCTGGAAGCGCAGGTGATTCAGTAGCGCAGCTGATCTGGAAGCGCAGGTGATTCAGTAGCGCAGCTGATCTGGAAGCGCAGGTGATTCAGTAGCGCAGTTGATCTGGAAGCGCAGGTGATTCAGTAGCGCAGCTGATCTGGAAGCGCAGGTGATTCAGTAGCGCAGCTGATCTGGAAGCGCAGGTGATTCAGTAGCGCAGCTGATCTGGAAGCGCAGGTGATTCAGTAGCGCAGCTGATCTGGAAGCGCAGGTGATTCAGTAGCGCAGCTGATCTGGAAGCGCAGGTGATTCAGTAGCGCAGCTGATCTGGAAGCGCAGGTGATTCAGTAGCGCAGCTGATCTGGAAGCGCAGGTGATTCAGTAGCGCAGCTGATCTGGAAGCGCAGGTGATTCAGTAGCGCAGCTGATCTGGAAGCGCAGGTGATTCAGTAGCGCAGCTGATCTGGAAGCGCAGGTGATTCAGTAGCGCAGCTGACCTGGAAGCGCAGGTGATTCAGTAGCGCAGCTGATCTGGAAGCGCAGGTGATTCAGTAGCGCAGCTGATCTGGAAGCGCAGGTGATTCAGTAGCGCAGCTGATCTGGAAGCGCAGGTGATTCAGTAGCGCAGCTGATCTGGAAGCGCAGGTGATTCAGTAGCGCAGCTGATCTGGAAGCGCAGGTGATTCAGTAGCGCAGCTGATCTGGAAGCGCAGGTGATTCAGTAGCGCAGCTGATCTGGAAGCGCAGGTGATTCAGTAGCGCAGCTGATCTGGAAGCGCAGGTGATTCAGTAGCAAAAGATTACAAAAGATTCAGAAGCGCAGGTTCGCACTAATGACACACGTCCTGAAAGCTGGTAGAGTGTCACTTCATCAAGTTCTCAGATGTTGAACATCAGACTCAAACTATCAGAACTGATCTTCTCAGACTAGCTGCCAAAAACCCAACAGGAAATGACGCGTGTTTATCCTGTGCCATCTACTTCAATCACTGTAACACGTTCACATTCACTAACTCTCATACAAGCCTCCCAAATGACACTAAATCCTAACAGTTATGATTTTTCCTGTTGTAAATCAGTGACGATGTTTCTGGCACAAGTCGTTCGTAGAAACACTTAATTTAAATGGAAATAAATGCATATTTTTACTTTGATGTTTGTTCCTGCCAGTAGGATGAAATTCATATTTATAAGATTCTTTATTCTAGTTGATTTGTATCTAAAGCGCTTTATGTTTGTCCTCAAATCCTCACAATCAGAATGTGATTCCAGACGGATTCTAATGATGATGATGATGATGATGATGATGCTCTATGAAGCTGTGTTGTATAGTTTGGGGATCATAACCTCTCCATCAATACCTGTTATAAATTACCACATGAAACCATTATTATATTATATATTTGATTGCTTTTGTTCTATTTATTGATATTTGAATCAGGTGTCTTGAGATCTGAAGTTTTGTCATGTTTGTGTGTGTGTGTGTGTGTGTGTGTGTGTGTGTAATATGGCACACTGTGGACTCGATGTTTAAAAGTGCAATTATACGATTGAGCTTCAGTGATGATTTCCTGTGTGTGACTGTGACTGAATCTACTTCACCAATAAGACTGTCAAATAAATATAATTTAGGGATGTTTTCTATTCCTGCTGGTCTGTTTGTTGTTATTTTAAAACATGTAGATGCACATATTAATGGTGTCACTGGAGCCTTTCGAACACAGTCAGAGGTCAGAGGCACATAATACAGTTATTTTCCTCATGCATCTAAAAAAGCAGTGGACTCTGTTGTAAAATGTGAAGATTTTAGAGTTTAATCTAAAATACAGAAGGTTTAAATGTGCTGCAATGAAAATTAAAGTCTTGAAAAGAAAGGCCTTATTTATGCAATAAAATATATTTTTTGTTTGTATTTTTGAAATACAGCTAAATACAAAATACATTCATTTTTTTCTGTTTGTTTGTTTATATTTTTTCTTTCGCTTTTGGGAAAAAATATTCTAGATGTTATTTTTTTTCTTTTTATTTTTGTTGTTCTTTTTAGTAAAATGTAACACTGCTGCATCAGTGTTTGCGCTCGTGCTGTTTCTATCTGAATGTTTGGTGAGTAATGTATAGATCTGCTTTTTAAATTTACTTTCACACACAAGTCAATCAGGTGCAGAGTAACACACAGCTTCGGCGACACACAGTCATATATATGGAAATGAGAATCAGGCTTTTCTCCTCTCTCCGCTCTGCAGAATGAAATGTTTGCAGGCGTGTTGTTTTACCTTAATAAAGCATGTTGTGAAGCTGCTGTGGAACAGAACGTCCAAGGCACGCTTCAGTTATTGTGCCATGCAAACAAATTTGACAGTTTATACTTGTTGCATTTCTATGTTATTTTACTATTATTGAGATACTATTATGGGTTTTATTAGTATTCTGAATCATTATTACAAAAAATTTAGGTTTTAGTAATTTTCATGTTTTTAAGTTTGTGTTTAGATAGAACTTTACTTTGTATAATTTAAACTGAAATTAAAATTGTTGCCTATTATCTGAATTGCATGCATATATTATTTCAGTTAACATGTATTTTATTTCAAGTTACCTTTATATCAGATAACTGTAATAACCTGATGCCATCTCAGAATTTCTTTAGCTTTAAGGATGGCAACTTAATATGATGTTTCATCTAAGCTTTGATATGCATGTAGCACATTATTAGGTTTGATAGAGAAAGATTCAGCAAAACATAAAACTGAAGATCTGCGTTCATGAAGTCTTCAGAGCCTGAGGTGAAAAAAAGGAATGAATAAAAGAAGGCACAAAGCACCACGACAGACCTGAATAAATCCCTGCAAACCTCATAATATTAAAACAATAATAGCTTCAGCAGTGGATGAGATGATTCGAGAAATGCACCAAAGCGACTGAAAAAACCATACTTGAATATATGGAATATATCAGCAAGATGAATTATTGCGCATGCGCGCCCTCTGCTGGTGCACTACATTCAGTGTAATATTGAAATTAATCTTTCTCTGAGTAATTGCATCCTAGCAGTCAACCTCAGTCGTTAAATATCTAAAAGAATAAAATATACCAGTGTCCAATATCAAGACACAGATATATTAGTTTACAATCTAAAATTGTAAACTCTTTAAAAGAATTAATGCTCGTAAACAAATGCAACAAAAATGAAAATACTAAGTTTATTGGGTGTTTTAAACTCTGAAGACTTTACACTCATTGTTTTTTTTTTCTTGAACATATTTTGTTTTATAAACTGTAGCCTAAATAAAACGTTTGTCAAAGTTAATGTACTTTGAGTTCATGCTGCCAGCTGATGTAATTTATGTAAATATCTAATTAATGATTGTGTGAGCTGATGAAGGTTCTGACAGAAGTTCAGATAGTCAGCAGCAGGGGGCGCTCTGACACCATAATCACCAGCTCAGCTCTAAACTTTAATTCTTTAATTAAATAGATGTGTCCCTGCAGCACAGAAGCACTCATCAGTGTCACAGGTTTATTTGTAGAAATAGACAACAATACATTGTATGAGTCACAATTATACATTTTTTAATGCCAAAAATCATGAGGATATTAAATAAAGATCATTTTCCATGAAGATATTTTGTAAATTTCTTACCGTAAATATATCAAAACCTAATGTTTGATTAGTAATATGCATTGCTAAGAACTTCATCTGAACAACTTTAAAGATGATTTTCTCAATATCTAGATTTTTTTGCTCCCTCAGATTCCAGTTGTTGTCCAGATAGTTGTATCTCAGACAAATATTGATCTATTATAATAAACAATACATCAATGGAGAGATGATTTATTCAGCTTTCAGATGATGCATTAATCTAAATCTCACAAAATTGATCCTAATGACTGGTTTTGTGCTTCTGGGTCACATTTAATTTTTTTTAGCTTAAACTTTCCATCTTTAAAAAAATTCATACCGTTCAGTTTATTCATGAAAAGAAAATGTCCATAAAAAATGTATTAATGTAATTTTAATATCAGTATCTCGTATATATTTGCAAAGCAAGTACATTTCACGTCATCTGCGTCTCAAGGGGGCGGGGATTATAAAAGTGTTAATTTGCAGCGAATCTCCGCAGCCAATAAAAAGCGGAATATGCTAATGAGCTCCTGACAGCTGTGAAACCGGAGTCCAGCCGCGGTCTGCGAGGACCGGAGCCGTTAACTCTCTCAAACTGACGGGGTTTGATCATGGACACCGCGGTAACTTCGTTAGAAACGGCTGTCGGTGTGGTTTAACGCGAAGTGCTCTGTAGATTAGTTCGGTAATGATGTTCCGTGTGTTCTCGCTGGCGGCGGAGCGCGGGAGACAGAAGCGGCGGCTCGAGCTCAGTCTCGCGGAGATCTGTGAGCTCGAGCTGCTCAAGCGACGGCACGAGGCGATGGTGGCCGGTGCGCTCGCGCTGCACTCTCCCGAACCCGAACCGGAACCCGAACCCGAGCCGAAGACAGCCGAGCGGACGAGCGACGACCCGAGCCCTCCGGTAAGACGTGTTACATCGGAAATGTAACAAGTTGCCGGTTACAAAGTATATTTATTTTGTATTTAAATTAC